>NC_048233.1:86566087-86642195 GCF_002007445.2 Ailuropoda melanoleuca
GAAGGGAAAATTATCCTGGGCCCAGCTATCACTAATGGCAGCCTAGTTCTCATTTGCTGAAAGTAGTCAGACTTCTAGAGCCCTGTTGATACTGCTCATATCCCATGTTGAGTTAGCCCTGCTCTGTAATTTTATTGTCTGTTGGGACTTCCAGGTTGATGTCTGGAGACCCGTTCATTTCCTCAATCCCACATGCCCAGTAACTAAATACCACCTCCCTTTAGTTTTAAGGCCTTCCAGGAGGGAATTTTGCTTTGTTTCATATTTTTAGGGATATGTAGGTTCCACATTTTTGAGGATGCTTAATTAAGCATCCTAGGCCATGAGGGAGACTTCCACTGCAGCCTCAGGCTCTCCATTTTTGTGCCCGGAATGTTTCAGGTTATATCCTAGTGGGGGTTGGGTACCATGTTCCAGTGAATGTTATTATAAACCCAGCTTGGTAAATGCAGTGGGTCTTGCCCTTGCAAAAATGTTCTACAGAAAGGGTGTTCACCCATGTAACGAGCGTGAAGTCCAAGTAAAAGTGTTTCAGACACATTCATTCCTAAAATTTGCAGTTGGGTAATAGATTGCTTAATTCCTGCCCCCTCCCCGAATAGATTAGATTAGATCCCCCATCTTATTGCCTTGCCTTATTAGTTGGTTCTGTGATGGCCCAGATACCTATCTGAGAGTCCTTTCCAGTATATTTATAGGACTTGGGTCAACCTGTAGTTCAGCACCAAATGCGTGGGGTATACCTTGTTACGTGGTCCTGGCCTATTCTTACGTTCTAGCCACAAGGATTCGTTCATTAATGCACCCAACACTTACCTGTGCTCCTGGCTGTGGGCCTGAGGTCTGCTCACTGATGTAGGAAAAGCTGTGCCAGTCCCGGGCTCTTACCACTTCTGGGGCAGCATTTTAATTACCTCTCTCTGAGGTATTTTGAAGTACTTTAATCTGTTGACCTCATCACGCTGAAGTATATACCCAGTAGACTCGTAGATTGTTATGTTTTTATGTTGAGAGTTTTATTATGAATGAAATTTGGTGTATTACTTACATCCAGAGACCTCTCTTTGGGTCTGGGTAAAAATTGGTGAAGATTTAGACATTATATCTAGGTAACATCGATGTGTTGGTACTGACTTTGGAAGGCTGAGCTTGCTTCGTTCTCTGCCTTCCTCTCCATGGGGGAGAATGTGTTTTTTTCTAAAGTATTGGTGCTTCTTTCTCATCACTGATTAGTTCGTCCAGGGAGGTTGTAGAGAACGATCACATGTGCAGTTGTGAATTGCCTACAGATCCAGCAGGTTGGGGTGGAACCTCCCAGAGTTTGTGTTTCTAGCCAGCCCTGGTCATGTAGGTGCCAGGGGTCCACAGCAGGACCCCACCGTACCCAGGAGGAAGAGTCTGTGACTTCCACATTTCACTTAGGTTAATGTTCTAGTCCTGCTTATGATCTTCTTAGTAAGCCAGTCAGCCACGATGAAGAAAAACTCACTTGCTTTTCCTGTAACAACAGTTAATAAAACTGAAATTTCATTATGAAAGAAGGGAACATCTCAGAAGCTTTCATTCACTGAAGCATCAAGAGTGTACTTAGAACACATCTGGCTTGGTCAGAGTGTTCTTATACACTTGTTACTTTTTTGAAAGTTACGACTATTCTCACTCAGTGAGGTGTTGGTATTCATTAATTCAATAAATATTTGAGTGGCTATTGTGTGCTCTGCCCCGAAGCTATTGTAGTAAATTTGATTAGTAAAATTTCCTGCCTCTGTGGAAGTGGATAAACAAATGGATGGATAAACTCCAGGGAAGGGAGCTGGGGTTTGTTTTGGGTGGAAGTGCAATTTAGGATTAGGTATTCTAGGGAAACCTCATTGGGAAGGTTGCATCTGTGTAGAGGCTTGAGGGAAGTAAGTGGGGAAGAGCTGGTGCAGAAGCTGGCACGTTGTCCAGAGGGAGAGAAAGGGATGTGAGGTCCAAGGGGCTCTGCAGGCCACATCGCATCCTGCCTTTAATCCACGCAGGCTCCTCGGGTTGTAACCTTAGTGAGATGAAAAGCCATCAGGTACAGAATTACGAAGACATAATTTGATGGACATTTTAAAAGATCGTTCTGGCTGATGGATTGAGAATAGACTGTAGTGGGGCAGGAGATCGCAGCAGGGAGACCAGTTGACTACCAAGGACACTGTTAATCCAGGCAAGAGATGGTGGTGGCTTGCACTGGAGAGAGGTGATAAGAGTGATGAGAAGCTATGGGCTTTTAGGTGATGTTTTGACAGTGGAGTGAATAGCTGCAGGTGGGACAGAAGAAACCAGAAGGCCAAGATTTTCACTGAGGAAAGAGGAGAAAATAAGTGGCATCTGCTGAGATGAAGATGCCTCAGAAGGGGTGTGTTTGGAAGGTTCGGTCGGGGACTCTCGTGGCTCGTCTGTGTGATGGACTAAGTGGGGTTCCAGTTAGCTAGTCCCCTTTCCCGCTAGGGCTGTGGCGGATTCAGTCATCTTTGTAGCCTGTTCAATTAGTAACGGTGTCAGACCAGGTGCAGTGTGGGTAGAATCAGAATCCCCACATCTGTCAGTACATAAATGCAAAAGTGTGCATGCATTGTGTTACTAATAACTTTCTAAAACTTTATTTTTGGAGAAAAAATTATTTTAAATACCTCTCAGAATTGCTTTAAGGATACAAGTTATGGAGAATATGTAAAGAGAGGTCAAAATGTCTGGCACATAGTAGTTGCTCAACAAAAACCAGTTATTTTTCTCACCTTTGCATTAATGAACGGATTCATTTCGTAGCAAAGAGTAAAACTGTCAATGAGGATCCTGTTTGAACTTGGACAACCAGACGTGCTGGGAGTAGCCAAGTCTTTTTTGTTGTTGTTCTCTCTTGTTTAGTAGACCTAGCCTGCTCTTTGAGTTGTCTTGTAATTCTGTTCCCTGCCGTGGGGTTGCACTCCTAAAACATATATTGATTAATATGATTCCTGCACTGACTTGCCCCCCAGGTAGCCTGGGGTTCCTCTAAACCCACTGTAGTAGAATGGCTTGACCTTCCTCCTGGAAGATGCCAGCTGCCATGACCAAGCAGGTTTCCGCCTCCTCCCTTCCGCACTCTGGCCGGGCTCTCCTGGAACGTTCCCTGCCCCGCCCCCCCACAGCTTTCCCCACTAACTCGCTAAAGCTATGATTGACCCAAGCAGGCTCCCTTCATTGATCACAAATTCTGCCTTTGACTTCATTGGGCCAGTTTCAGAATCGAAGTGTGAATGCTCTCTCTCTACCTCAGGGAGGGTGGAGAAGGAATTAATTGGAAACACTGAGTTAGTCACTTGGCATAGTATCTTTACCAAAGATGGTCAAAGGAAAAAGCGGTTGATTTTATTCAGGCCGTGATGTATTCAGAATTTCATCAG
This sequence comes from Ailuropoda melanoleuca, assembly GCF_002007445.2. Classification (NCBI taxonomy): domain Eukaryota; kingdom Metazoa; phylum Chordata; class Mammalia; order Carnivora; family Ursidae; genus Ailuropoda; species Ailuropoda melanoleuca. Next base: position 86,569,504 of record NC_048233.1, read on the forward strand.
CCATCCCACATGCAGACCTATTTGGATTCTACTCTGGGCTTCTTGAACCGATGTTGGAACAGCACAAAGCAAACCAGGCCAATTTCTGCAGCTCCAGGCTATTAGGCACCACTGCTAGGGTTGGCAGGTCCCGGCCGCTCATGTCTTCCCCTGATGACAGCGCTCTCTGCCAGTTACACTGCTGTGAAAAGTAAAGGGTGACTAACTCAGGAAATACAGTGTAAGTTACCCTCAGAAGTACAGTTGCTTGTTTTGGAATTTTACAGTCTGTTCCTGTTTGTCATTTGCTCTATAGCAGTGGCTGTTATTGTCCTCTGCTTAGTCACTTGTATGTCTTTGTTTCTAATTGTCAACACATTTTGCCAATACTCTGTGTCATTTATGAATTAATAAAAAAATCACTTACCACGAATTGGTGAGCAGTTCGTGTTTGTGTTCTTGTTCAAGTACTGGGAGTTGGTTGTAGTCTTGACGGCAGGGGCTACATTCTAAGGGGCAGAAGATTTTGGGTCTCCTAAGAGCANGTCTTCTAAGAGCAGAGTCACATTTGGTGCTTATGGACAGTGGTTTTCTTAGAGCGGACAGGCATTGCAAGATGTTCCAGTGAGATGCCGTATTTAAACCTGACCTTCCTGGTGGCTCATTAGCAACGCCTGGGGTTTGCAGTTTGACCCTTCAAGCTGGGCACTTACCAAATTATATTCTGTCTGAGCCATTCCTTCTACCCTCCCTTTGTAAATATTAATAATTGGAGATAATTGGTAAAATCACTTAAATGGAGTAACCTCTTACCTGTTTTCTGGTGGTATCAATAATGAGACAAATAATAATTCAGATGGGCAGCAAAAGGACCGGTAATCTGACCATCTGATTGTGTGAAATGGGCCTTTGAATTATTTGGGTGGATTACGTAACTGTTACTTACTTTTGTTCTTGCTGTTGTTACACATTGAGAGAAAAACTAAATGTGATTTTTCCATTTAAATGCTGATACAAATGTCCAAAACTTTTCTCTGTTAAATAGTTTTTTACATTTTTATGCATATAGGTTACAACCTGCCATATTCATTCATCCAGTGATGATGAAATTGACTTTAAAGAAACGGGTTTCTCACAGGATTCTTCTTTGCAGCAAGTGAGTCATGCCTAAAGCTTTGCTTTTCGTTTTTATTTTAAATGCTTAGTCTAGTTGCCATCTCTGAGTCAGCTTCGGAGGCAGATTACGCACTAGGACGTGATTGGGGTTATTTAATTAGCTAGGCAAAAGTATTTAAAATAGGAAGTGTTGGGTATATGAGAGGAGGGTTTGCATTGATTATAGTTCCAGGAAACGTTTTGTACCTGATAACAACAATGCTGAGTCGGGTCCATTTTCAGATTTGAATGAACTGGTTTTGCAGGTGTCTCAGACATGCTCATTCTGCACACCTGTGCAGTAGTTGTGGTGTCGCTTAAAGATTCCTGTAGTAGAGACCTGTGGGTAAGAATGATGGGAATAACACTTTTAATGTCAGTAAAAGTAACTTTCAGAAAAATCTCTGAACTGAATGGCTTACATGTTCCTAATATCTTTAAGGTCTTGTATAGTGATTCCTAAATTAAGTGTTAGTTGAAGGAGTTCATTGTCACCCTTCCCTCCTGCCCCACATTCATCTCTGTTTATCAACTGTTTAACTCTTTGTGGGGGAGAAAACAGGATATAAAAATACCTGTACGGATGTATCCATCACTCATTGGTGGTTCTTGGGGAGGCGACCGATGATTTCGCCGTCTTGATGGGGTATGGGATTTGGGCTTCTAACAGTAGAAGCCCCTCGTTGCCCTTGCCGGTTCTTCACGTGGAGAAGTCGTCCTCGGTCAGGACCCGGTCTTGGCATGTCAGTCACTTTGGTGCGGCAGTGTGACTGATGTAGTCCCCTTCCCACCCGGCCCTGAATGTTTGCTTGGCCTCTTTTTTCTCGGTCTTTGAGGCTCATTTCTTACCAGGGCCAGGGTGGAGCTGCGGCTGACTCTGCTGCCCCTGTCTTTGGGCATCCAAGTAAGCTGTCGTACTCTGGGAAAGGCTGAGCTGAGCTGCTGCTCAGGTTCGATTCTTAGTCAGTTTAGCATTCATTAAGAAAGAATCCGCCGGGCCTGGCTCGAACTCCAGCGCCACACCCTGCTCCACCCCTGACGTGAAGCTCAGAGGTATAAAATGTAAATTACCGCGGGGATTCTGAACCTGTTCAAATAGCTTTAAGAAAAAGAATGCCCTAACACCTATTTGCAAATAAGCCAGTAACCTTGAAGTTCGGTGGCTGATTTAATCTAGGAGTGATTTTTAATCTAGGAGTGATTACATTTAGTTACCTGGAAAATAGGTTCCCTTCATGTGAAATCTGATTCCATGGCTGTTGTGGGGAGACATTTTTCTGGCATTTTTGGGGACTGCCTGGACTGCTGACGTGCACATGCGGCTGTCCCTGTCACAGAAGTGCTGCATTGGCGGAGCCCTCTGCAGCCTGCTGTCCTGTGACAGCCATCCGCTTCATGGGATCCTCCGAAGTAGGAAAAATCACTCCTTTCTGCTGGAGAAGTCTCTAGTAAAGCTATAGATCATGCATGGATCATTTTGCAAATAAAAAAATGTGTTTCTAAACCACTTTTTTTTTAATTTGAGAAGACAAGTTTAAGTTAACTTAAGAATTTTATGCTAGTCTCCATTACAATTAGAATATTAGTTTATATATATCCATTACAGTTTCTCATTCACATTTGAAGTTAGGTCTCCTGTCGGTAAAGTCTTGAGTGTAGAGACTTAGGGCAGGTCCTTTAACAAGGTTACCTGACCATGTCACCTGTGGGGACTTATTTGGCCCAGGGAAGCCCCCCCCCCCCTTCTGTCCCTTCTGGTTTCCTCACCTCTAGTGTTTGACTCTTTCTTCCTTCTGATTCTGTCTGAAAGAGGTGTGGAGGGTGAGGAGGTCTTCCTCTTGCTGGGTCTGGAGAATTGGGGCTGACTGCTGCAGACGGGCTCTAGAGGCCTGATTGGCCGCCTCCTACTCTCCCGTCCAAGCAGGCTTGTTCACAGGCAGTCACAGGAGATGGGGCACACCAGGGTTTTCTGTTGCTCGTTGCTCGAGTGGCACCTCCAAAGAGATTTGCTTAATGAAGTGGTAGGCTCACTTGTCACTGACTTGAATGGTCCCTGGCTTTGGCCAGGATGATAGTTCTAGGAAGTGTGGGTTTGGGGTTTTTTTCTTAATAATTAAGTTTTTAATAATTACACAGCCATATGGTGCTTTCCAGACTTGGATTTTCCATCTCCAGAGTCCTGTTTCTATAGGTTTAAATACAGTACAATAACAGTCTTCACGAATGTGGCTTTTGGAAGCTCTGATAGCTTTATTATTAAAATTGTATTTGAAACCTGAGGTTCTTTGCTAGCTTGCATCTTCCTAGAAGCTGGAATAGACTTAGAACTAATGAGGACTATAGTTTGTTGGTTTTCTTTTTCCTGTAAGTTACTGCATGGAAATTACTAGGGTCTGTCAGTGGCTATGTATCTCCTTAGGTAGGTGAATGACTAGACAGACAGACAGCGTAAGTATGTGTGTACATACGTATGTATATTCACATATATACATTTATAATATATTTGGTGTTTGCACGCTCTTTATGAAGCATTTAAAGAAACACTTTTGGGAACATTTCTTTCCTTTTGTACCCAAAAAGATTCATAACATAAACACCAGTGTCACAGAAAGATTAAAGGGGAAAAAGAAAAGAGAAAATCAAACAAAACAACTGGGGAGGGACCTTTTCCCTTGTGTGACCATGTTTCTAATTAGTAAATAAACTCAGAGCCCGGCTTATGCCGCTTGCTCGGAAGAGTAATTTCATGATTCTTGAGCACGGCTTTGAAGGTGGCACATATCCCATTTTACCTTATACAAGATAAAGATGCAATTCAGAGGAACTGGCTTCTTTCTTTCTTTTTTTGAATTGGCTTCTTGTTGGTTTTTATGAATATGAGTGCTGCGTATCATATTTTTCATTCGTATGTCCAAGACTCAGCCCTGCCTGGCAGAACGTGTCCCTGCCCTTCTGTCTCCAGCCGCACTCCCCTGGCTCAGCCTTGGCGTGCCTTACCAAGTACGCTCCTGTGAGGCTGGCCCCCCGGCACCCATGTTCAGACAGTGTCACCTCTGTGGGCAGGAACGGGGATGGCATGGAAGTGTGTGAGTGAGCAGAGGGACTGTGGGGCTCTTGAGTTAGAAAAAAAGTGAGGTTTTAGGTTCTCGGTAAGCTAGATACCTCTTTTTTCAGACCTAAGGAAGAGATGCCTTCCAAAGCCAAATATAAGGTTTATTTTTTAATCATCTTCAATTTGGATTATCCATGCCATAATTCCCTGCCACCAGAATGAGTAATCAGGAATTAACGGTAGAGGCATTTTTGCAGCCGACGTCTGCAGGGTGGGATCTGTGGGCTCTGCTCAGAAGGAGAACGGAGGAGGATTCGCTTTCTCTCAGTGGTAGCTGCCTCCGTTCCGGCACGTAGCCTTGGGTGTGATGTCTCTAGTTCAGCCACCAGCTACTGTTCATGCCCCTTGGATGGGGCTCACCTGCAGGAAACAGCTTTCTCATCTGTCCAGAGCTCTGTCCACGAGACAGCATGCACACTGTTACTTATTTGCCTCCGTATTAATTGTTTGGGGTGGAACAAGGAGTGGCGCTTATCGTCATTGTCCTTCACTCCTGACTGAGAACGTATAACACATTCGCAGATTTCTCTTGCTCCGCTGGGCCTGCTTGTTTTTAAATCAGAAGATTAACATTTCTGTGAAGTCCATTTTAACATTCCCCCATTCCTCACCTAAGAAAACCCAGGTGAGCCTGGTGCTCTCTAGAAATGGTGTAGGAGACAGAACGGATTCCTCTGTGGATCTTACAGTTGTAGGTTTTTCAGAGTGATGTCAGATCCATGTTAAAACTTTGTCCTCTCTCCCTAAGGTAGGTAGGATAGAAGCTACTTTCATACTCTTCCCAGCCTCTGAGACTGAAGTCTTTTTTTAAGAAATTGAGGTGTCTCTGAACATTGTGTTGCAGGCTGGTGACTGTGATTATCTGTTGTTTTACCTCTGGCGCGATGTTACTGTAGTGGATGGGGGGTGGGAGAGACGGAGGGAGGTCGGGTGGTCAACACTTACTGGATCTTAGGTTAAGGTTGGTTGTGTCCAGAGGTGATAGATACATCTTATAATTTCAGACTGTCATATGTCACTTGATCACCTCTTTGAACAAGACTTAACCCAGACCTCTCTCTAAAGATAATTCACAGTAGAGGACAGGGTGGTCACTTAACATTCCTTATGGTGACACGTGCATTAGAATGACTTGTGGGCCAAAGTCCAAACATTTCCTTTTTTTGGGCAATTTGTGTCTGAAATTATTTGATTTTTTTCTTAGAAAAACACACCAACTTTTTAAGCCCTAAGGCTGTAATAAATAAGATGGTTTCTGGAACACAAATGGGCAAATAGTATGTAGAATGTCATTAGAATCATTATATCACTGTCACTGGTCCTGGGGTTGCCAGGCCTTTTCTGATTATCAGATGCAACAAATGACGTCCAATTTTATTGACCAGTTTGGCTTCAACGATGAGAAGTTTGCAGATCAAGATGACATTGGCAAGTGAGTATATCCTCCTGTTTCCCTCGCTCGTGCACTCCTGCTTTTTGTGAAACATGGGGCCTGTCCTCTGAGGTGTCCCTGTAGTTCTGGCCTTTTGTGCCCGGAAGCACCCAGAGGACAAGCGGGCTGAGAGTGTCACTCCCACGAAGAGGAGCTGCTGCTGGGCATGGCCTCGTTCAGAAGCTTCTTGTTCTTTACACTGAGCTTCTCTTGGGAGCTGGAATCGCTGCTCTGCCCCTTTCCGTTGTCGCGCTGGGTAGTGCGACCTAGAGTAGCGAGTCCCTGCTGTGGTTCGTGGGCTGGAGCAGGCCCGGGTCCTTCCCATCAGCAGCCGGCATTCTGTCGTGGCGGGAGCAGCTCACCATGTGTGCCTTCTCTGGTTGACTCACCGTACGATAGAGTTGGCTGTTTGGAAGGCAGGCAGGCCGCTCGTCCTGCAGGCAGGGGAGGGGAGCAGCGAGATGGCAGTGATTGGTACTGTACCGGATTAATGAATAAAAAGTGTGTGGGTGATCCACGGAAATGAAAACAAATGGTGTAGCATCTGGCTTCAGGAAAGGAGAGGTATTTATAAATAAAATATATCCGAGGGGGTATTCGAGCTCATGGGGAACAGAGCTGAGTGTCACGGGGCACTGCCTGATGTGCTCATCAGCACCCGGCATTGGGTGGCTCCTTGCTCGTGGTTTAACGCCAGCCGGTGCTGCCGTCTTCTGTCACCAGTGGCAGGTTCTAGCATGTGAGAAGCTCCGATTGTACCATGGGACAGGCTTAGAGGGTGTGTTTATTCTGTCTTACAAGGCCTCCCTGCCTTCCTTTCCGCCCTCTATGAGCTCCTTAACACCAAGGGAAGAAACATCATTCAATGCAAGCAGGTTTTTGTTCTTGTTTTTCCCGTGGAGATTTTAATGATAGTGTGAATATTTTTACATTTAGAAAGTTTCATGAATAGTTTCTGTCAGTCTATAGGTAATTAACTATTCCTATACTTATGTTTTCTTTACAGTGTTTCTTTCGATCGGGTATCAGACATCAACTTTACTCTGAATACAAATGAAAGTGTAAGTATTAATGTTCCGTCTCCCGAGCAACAAGGTATATGAGGGGTGGACAAGGGGGAGCTGGGACCTGTCAGAGTGTGCGTGTGGCTGCCACATGCGCTGGGACCCTGTCTGCTCCAGGAAACTTCATCTTAGGCTGGTAATACTTCACCCACTCACATGGCCTGCGTGTTCCTTGTGGGTGTGAGTTTTCAAGCATGGTTTAAGTTGTGGCAGGGCTGAGAAAACTGGGGCCACTGGTGATTGCAGTGTAGACAAATAGCTTCAAAGACTGCAGTTTGGGTCCAGGCAGCCGCCTTTTACTTCAGCTGTATGTCACCGGGGGAGAAATTTGGGCTAGATCAGGGCCAGCTTGTCAGCCCCAGGCAGGGTTTAGACACCAGGTCAGCCCCATTAGCAGGTGATGTGGGATTAGTGTCATTTCAATGGGCACAGTTTTTTTTTTTTTTTTAAGTTTTTATTTATTTGACAGAGAGAGACACAGCGAGAGAGGGAACACCAGCGGGGGGGGAGTGGGAGAGGGAGAAGCAGGCTTCCCGCTGAGCAGGGAGCCCGATGCGGGGCTCATCCCAAGACCCTGGGATCATGACCTGAGCCGAAGGCAGACGCTTAACGACTGAGCCACCCAGGCGCCCCGGCACAGTCTTGATTTTTATGTTGATTAACATGAGAGACCACTGGTTTATTTGCTGGTGTGATAAGGTGGAAACTGCTGATTGTATTGTTGACACTCGTCACTGCTGAGCCAGAGTGCTTAAAGGAGAGGAGATGTAGTTGCTTTCCTGTAAGGGCAGAGGTGGGACTGCATCTCAGGGGGTGAGGCAGGGAAGCTCTCGGAAGTAATCCAGTGCTTTACCGGATGAGAGGGAGTCTGTGATGACAGGGTAGGCTCCTATGGGCCTTTTGAAACCAGTCTTTTGGGGGAACTGCTTTGAAGTTTTTGAATCCATTCTTTTTGGGGGAACTTTCTGTTGTTACACAAAAGCTGACATTAGATGCTTTTACATTTTATTTTGGTGTACATGACAGGCACTTGCTTTGAAAGGAAATGAAGGGGGCACCTGGATGGCTCAGTTGGTTAAGCATCTGACTTGATTTCGGCTCAGGGCATGATTTCAAGATCGTGAGATCAAGCCCCACATTAGGTTTCACGCTCAGTGGAGAGTCTGCCTGAGATTCTGTCCCTCTACCTCTGCCCCTCCCCCTGCTTGTGCACGTGCATGCAAGTGCACGCGCTCTCTCTAAAAGAAATCTTTTAAAAAAAAAATGAAAAACACAATTTATATTGATAACTTTTGGAGAAAATAACTTGATTTTTAAGTTTGTTTTGTTCTTTTTCTCTCTCTCGTTTTTATTTAGGGAAATATTGCTTTGTTTGAAGCATGTTGTAAGGAGAGAATACAGCAGTTTGATGATGGTGGCTCTGATGAGGAAGACATCTGGGAAGAAAAGCACATTGCCTTTACACCAGAATCCCAAAGACGGTCCAGGTGAGTCAGTCAGAGCAGCAGTAATAGCCAGCGCATAAAGGAGCTGATTGTTAGGACACACACACTGTATCCTGTGCAAATAAATATATGTGACCTAGAAACCAGTGCTTTTGTCATGATCAGAAATACCCTTGTTGGGGCACCTGGATGGCTCAGTCAGTTCAGCACTCTTGATCTCAGCTCAGGTCTTGATCTCACGGTTGTGAGTTCAAGCCCCACATTGGGCTCTGCACTGGGTGTGGAACCTACTTAAAAAGAGATAAGGAAATGCCCTTAACTGATGTGAGGTGGTACCAGTACTCCTGTCTGCAGTGTGACAGGGTGTGGATGAGTCAAGGTGATGAACTTGAAAATGCTAGAAGTGTTTAGACATAGTTCGTAAAGCATCCTGACACAGCCTCTTCTGAACGGGAGGCGTTGCTGAGCAGCGTAGTGTAAAGTGCTCTGAGTAGGTGTTCCCTTCCCAGGAACAGTGGCAGCAGCTGAGCTATGTATTGCTTCCTGTGAAAGACTGAAGTTTCCCCAAGAAAGAGAAAAGGTTGTTTCTAAAAGTTAATCTAACTTGGGGAGAGAGAGTCCTGTCAGTGGGGACCCTTTGGAATCAGTCCAGTTGTGTTGTTGTTGTTGTTGTTTTTTCCGCCTCTCTAATTTGTTGAAGTTACTCTAGCCCAAGAACCTAAATATATTTGCTTCAGTACACAGGGAGTTCTTGTTATCTGAGTATCCATTACTGGAATCTTCATAGTCGAGAGAATAGCAACTGAACCTTCATTTTTATTTCGTTTATTTTTAGTAATGTTTCTGCATGGCATTCAATTCAGAGAAAACAGAATATACACTGAAAAGTCAGACTCACTCCCAGCCCCTGTCTCCTAGCCATTTATTCCTCTTGCTGTCAGAGCACGGCAGCAACACCTGCCTGTTCTCTGTGTGACCAGCGGTTATGTCGTGTGTCCTAGGAAGGCTTCTTGCTTTAGGTTACAGAAGACCCAGCTGTGGCTCGAACCAGGGAAGGTGCATTTGTCTCATGATCCATAGCTATTGGAGGTCACTAAGCCTAGCTTCTTTTTTTTATGCCCGTTTTCCATCTTCTGCATGCTGGGTTGTTACTTTGTAATCACAAGGCATCTGTAGCTCTGGGACCAGCAAGCAAGAGACACATATCTTCATGGCGTTTTCGTTTTGTTTTTGTTTTTGTTTTTTTAAAAGATAAAGCTCTAGTCAGACTTGTTGTCACCATTTGCTATGACATTGGGTCCTCATGTTGAATGAATTCACTAAATGGCCATTGCCTACTGCCATCTGTGCTCTTGGGACGACCTGTCCTCACGCATTATTGCAGCAGTCCAGTACTGCCCAGTGGAGCACTGTTTGTAGAGAGTGTGAAGAAGTAGGGTTGTAAAGACAGTACCCGGGGGACGTGACAGTTGATCCCCAGAAGGAGCACAGGATGATGAGAAAAGGCAACTTTTTAGTATTTTTTAACAGCTCTGTTGAGGGATAATTGACATATAATAAATTGTATTTATTTAAATTATACAGTGTGCTAAGTTTGGATATATGAATATCCATGAATACATCCATGAAACCATCATGTCAGTCAAGATCATGAACTTAACCATCACCCACAAAAGTTTCCTCCTGCCCTTTTATATTGCCTTCCCTCCATCTGCTTTTTGTTCCTTTAAAATGATCAGTGGTTTTTTTTCTAAAGTTTTATATAAATCAAATGGCACATTACCTACCTAATGTTGCTTCTTCCATTCAACATTATTTTGAGTCATTCATGGTGGGTGATGTATCAATAGTTCATTCTTTTCTGTGGTTGAGTAGTGTTCTGTCGAATGGGTGTACTACCACTGAGTGGGTGAATTTGTTTGTTTGCCTGCCGATGGACATTTGGGTTTCTAGTTTTGGGCTATGGTATCACTTGAAAATAGACTGTGGTAAGTTATGGATATATATTGTATACTCTAAAACAACTCAGCGACAGAACAAGAAATTAGTTAATAAACCAACAAAGGAAATTAAATCAAAAATAAATACCTAAAAGAGAGCAAAAAAATAAAAGGCAGCTGGGACACACAGAAAAAAACTAGCTTTAAAAAGCTAGACAGCCGCATCAGGAATCATTGAATACTGTTAAATAAGTGATCCCCAAACCCCAGTTAAAATTAAGAGATTGTCAGATTGGATAAAAAATCAGGTCTGACATATGCTGCCTGTGAGAAATAATTGAAATATAAAGACACAAACTGGTTAAAAGAAAAGNAAATAAATAAATACCTAAAAGAGAGCAAAAAAATAAAAGGCAGCTGGGACACACAGAAAAAAACTAGCTTTAAAAAGCTAGACAGCCGCATCAGGAATCATTGAATACTGTTAAATAAGTGATCCCCAAACCCCAGTTAAAATTAAGAGATTGTCAGATTGGATAAAAAATCAGGTCTGACATATGCTGCCTGTGAGAAATAATTGAAATATAAAGACACAAACTGGTTAAAAGAAAAGGTAGAGTGCCTACCTATTTAATAATAAAGTGGATTTCAGAGGAAAAGGGTAAAGAAAGGGTCATAACAGGGTCAGGTCTTTAGGAAGACATAACAGTTCAAAATGCCTATGTACCTAATAACAGAGCTTCAGAATACATGGAGCATAAGCTGAGGAAACTGCGAGAGAAGCAGACAGACCCACAGTCCTGGTCCTGTACTGCAGTGCTCGTCCTCCGGTGATGTATAATGGGCAGAAGTCAGCAAAGATGCCAAACATGTAATACTGTCAACTGTCGTGACACTGCTGGACGTTTGCCAAGCACTCCCCCCAGCAGCAGCACGACAGGCACCGTTTCCAAGTGTACACGAGAGGTCGTATTTGGGCCATAAAGCCCATCTCAGTAAATTCCAAAGATTTCAAGTTCTACAAAGTATGTTCTCTGACCCCAATGGTTAAATTAGAAATCAGTAACAGACCTCTAGAAAACCTCCAAATACATGGAAACTAAATAACACGTGAGTTACAGAAGACATTGAGGGGAGGGGGTTGTATTTAAAGGATCCTTTTCATACTGTTTATATTAAAAGTAGAAACTCCTCAAACCAATGACCTTAGCTTCCACCTTAAGAAACCAGAATGAAGGGCAAGGAGAAACACAGGGAGGAAATGCTGCAGTCAGAAGCTGTTCTTCGAGAACATTGAGGAAGTTGATGCACCTCTGGGCAAAAGGGTCAGGAGAAAAAGGAGCGGCTTGTACCAGGAACGAGCCAGGCAGCATCGGTGCTGGTACTAAAAGAATAAAAAGGGAATATTGTAAACAACTCTGTGCCAATAAATCTAACAATTTAGACGATCTTTGAAAGACACAGGCTACCAAAGCTCAAGGAAAAAAAAAAAAAGATAACCCAAATAGTCCTGTGTCTATTAAAGAAGTTAAATTTTTAGTTTCAGACTTCCCACATACACACAAAAACTCCAGGCCCAGATGGCTTGCTTCTCCGGTGAATTCTATCAAACATTTCAGGAATTAGACCAGCTTTATAAAAGCTTCTAAAAAATGGAAAAGGAAGGAATAGTACCCATGTCATTCTGTGAGACCACATCAGTGTGACCTGATAACGAAAGCTGACATGACAAGAAAAGTGACTGAGTTATTCTCATAATGTGGATGCAGAAACTCCTTTAAAGGTTTTAGTAAATAAATGCAACAGTAATACATCATGACCAAGGAGGGTTTATTTCAGAAATACTGAGTTGGGGGCGCCTGGGTGGCTCAGCCATTAAGCATCTGCCTTCGGCTCAGGTCATGATCCCAGGATGGGATCGAGTCCCGCACAGGGCTCCCCGCTCAGCGGGAAGCCTGCTTCTCCCTCTCACACTCCCCTTGCTTGTGTTCCCTCTCGCTGTCTCTGTCTGTCAAAGAAAATAAATAAAATCTTAAAAAAAAAAAAAATACTGAGTTGGCTTAATATTTGAAAATCAATCAGTGAGCCTGTGGCTGAATCCAGCATCTATACCTGATAAGAATTCTTAGCAAACTGGAGACCGAAGAGACTTTGTTCTACCTGATAAAGCTTCTACAATAAACCTGTAGCTGGCAGCATGGTAAAAACGGAATGATTCCCCCCAAAGATCAGGAACAGGACAAAAGATGTTTGCTCTACGACAACTTTTCAGGATTGTTGCTGGGGCCTCTCCCTAGTGCAATAAGCCAAGAAAAAGAAATAAAAGCTATCTAGATTGGAAAGGAAAGGGTAAAATTATCTTTATTCACAGACAACAGTTATTGTCACTGTAGAAAATTTGTTTTTGGAATCTACGAAAAGATCATTAGAATAATTAAGCAGGTTTGGCATGATTGCGTGGTACTAGGTCTATGTAATCAAGTTACTAAATAAGCCTATTCATAGTAGCATCAAAATATTAAATATGTATGGATAAATCTGGTAAGATGTGTAAGACTTGGACGCTGAAAATTACAAGGCAGCTGAGAGAAATCAAGAATTGATAAAAGTTTATGATTTGGAACTCAATATTGTTAACATGCCAGTTCTCTCCCCAGATTGATCTAGAATCGGTACAGTCTCAAGTAAAATGATAATAGGTTTTTTAGTAACTGTCGACAAGCTGGTACTTAAATTTAAATGAAAATGCAGAGGAGCTAGGAGAGCGAAAACAAGCTTTGAAGAACGGACTTAGGAGACTGACAGTGCCTGATTGCAAAATAGAGTAACTGAGACGGTATGATCTGTAAGACAAAGTGGGTCAGGGGACGGAAAAGAGTATAAATAAGTAGGGGTAGAAACAGCTGAGTTCGATGCAGGTGCAAAAGCAGTTCCGTGGAGGAAGGATAGTCTTGTCTTTTGAACAAACAGTTCTGGAACAGGTGAACATCTGTATGCAAAATAAATGAGCTCAGTCCATACCTCTTAGCATATGTACGCATGGATTCCAAATGGAGTTTAAACGTAAATGTGAAACGTCAGCCTATAAAACTTACACTAGAAAATCCTTATGACCTTGGCTTGGGGAAAGATTTCTAAGATAGGACGCCAAAAGTACTATGTTTGAAAGGAAATTTTCATAAGCTCAACTTTGTCAAAATTAAGCGCTTCTCCTCGGCTCGTGACACCAGTAAGAAGGAAGGGACGGAGCATAGACTCAGGGAGGACGTTTGCAAATCATGCGCGTGACACAAGGCCTCCCTGAGGGTGCAGGAAGGACTCTCAGGGCTATATAAGAATTAAAGACAGTAACCTGTGTTTTAAACTGTGCTGCAGATGTGAAAAGACCCTTCAGAAAAGATGTGTGGGTGGTAGATCGGCACACAAAAGCCGCTCAGCATCTTGGCCACGAGGGAAATGCGAGTGAGCGCCTCAGTGAGATACCTCTGGGCCCTATTAGAAGGTGGTTTGTAGGTGCGCCCCACATGTCCACGCAAAGCCGGGGGCCAATGGGGACAGCTGAGAGGAGGGTTAGGCGGCACACTCACGAAGGCAGGAATGAGCCAGTTGAAGTGCATAGGATTTTTTCTTACTGGATGACCTTCAGAATGTCCTGGATTTAGCTGGTAACTGATAGGCAGCATTAACTGCTTCGGTCTCTCCCCACCCCCACCCCCACCCCCCAGCTCGGGGAGTACAGACAGTGAAGAAAGTACAGACTCTGAAGAGGAAGACGGAGCGAAACAAGACTTGTTTGAACCCAGTAATGCCAGTACAGAGGACAAAATGGAGGTAGACTTGAATGAACGTAAGTCATCTTCTCTTCATCTGTGTTAGTCACTGTGTTAGAAACGTGTTTTAAAATGCACGCTGATCTGAGGCTGGGAGTTAGGTTGAAACACAGTCTTCTGAGTCCCCTTGGAGGTGTCAGTGTCAGAATGGGGCCTGAAGGAAGGAGCCTCTGATGATGGGGTGTCTCTGACAATGTGGACACCTGCCGTGTGGGTCTGGCTAGGGGTGCAGCACACTGGTGGGGGGTGGGGAGGTCTAGCCTCTGGGTGCCTGGCAGCAAGGGAGAGACCAGAGATGATAGAAGATGAGGAAAAGCTGTGTTTGTGGAGTCGGAAATGCACTAAACCAGAGGAAAGGGCTTCAAGCCAAAACCATTTGAAATGGGTTCTTCGGAGTTGATTTATGAAGCCTGGAACCCTAAGACGTGCCTGTCTCAGTTCTTATTTGTGTCCTGCTACTTGCTAAGAAGACTTGCATTCACTGTCCTTTAAAAAATCCTGTTAACTTCTGAAAATTCAAGTATATTTTTCTGTGGGTTGATATTGGGACTTTCCTCAGGGCTGACAGTGCTTCCTGTTCCCCAGGAAGGCCTTCATGCATTCAGTTCTGGAGGCTGAAAGCCAGCTCTGGGTGTCGGGTGGGCCTCACCACCCCAGAGCTGGCTGGGACCTTAGCAGTAACCCATCACAGCCCTCTGGGACAGACCCGGAAAGTGAGAGCCATGGCGGAAGAGAGGTTTGGCCTCTCTCTTCTCATTGCTTCCCCAGCTCACCGCCTTCAGGAGGAAGAAACGGGCTTTTCTGTCTGTAATTCAGTTCAAGTCTACATGCCTGTGTCAGGTTCTGGCTGTGTACCAGGTGTGGCGCACAGACTCTGCGTCCAGGAGTCCAGAGTCTCCTGAGGACAGAGAGATGGTGGTAGATTCTGGGGCGAGCCTCTGGGACGATCGTTCTGTGTAGCCTGGCATGGTGTGCAGTGAGAGCACGTGAACGGAGGCCTAAGTTCACCTGAAGAGACACATCTCTGAGGAGGTGACATTTAAACAGACCTGCAGGTTAGATCCAACCTCGGCCGGCAGCTAGCGCGTGAGGCTGTTGTACAGGGTAGAAGTGAGCAGCCAGATGAAGGGAGAACTAGAGAGGCGTGGGCGGGAAGGGTCCCAAGCGCAGGGTGTTCTGTTCCCGTGGAGCTTGGGGTGTACCTGCTGCTTACCAGCCCAGAAGCTCTGAACCCCTGAAGTTTGAGTTTTTTGCGGAGTCTTCATTAAGTAGGCATGTTTGATTAAATCATTGGTCACTCGTGATTTCGTACACTTCCCGCCCCTCTTCCCTCCTAGGAGGGTGGGCTGTGGAGTTAAGCTGAAAGTTCCAGCCCTCTAACCACAGGCTGGTTCCCCTGGCAGCCAGCCCCATCCTGAGCGCCATCCAGAGCCCCCGTCATCTCTTTAGCATACAAAAAGACACTGCCTCAGAGATTCCAAGGGTTTGGGGGTGGTGGTGAGTGGAGCCAATACGGATTTCTTCTCATGTCACCAGAAGCCTTCCTGTTTGTGCTAACTACACTGGACTGCGGGGAGGCCATTAAAAGTATGAAGTGGGGCCATGTCTGGATTGGGAAGCATTTACAGTTTCCAGTTTATTGCAATTGAATATCCAACATTCTGCCTTTTCTTTTTTTTTTTTTGAACTTTGTATTTTGGAATAACTTTGGATTTACAGAAAAGTTGCAGAGATTGTACAGGGAGCGGCTGTGTGCCCTTCCTTCACCCGTCTTCCACCCCGTGTTAATAGAATCTTGGTACATTTGTCAAAAGTAAGAAATTAGCATATTCTTTTATGTAGCTTTATATCCTCGTGTGATATTTCTATTGGAGAAAAAAATCTTAGAAATGGGAATTAAGGGATTAAAGGAAACCTAAATTGGAATAGGATAGATGTTACCACATCGTCCTCTAAGTAGTGATTGTGCTGCCTCCACCCTACCAGTGATGTGAGTGCCCTGTCCCCAGCCCTTAACCCCTGTGAGTCTGTTTCTGAAAAATATCCTGGAGTCCACTGAACTTCTGAAGTTTTCTCAAAAGGAGATCTCTCCCCTCTTTTTAGCACCCAACTGGTCAGCCAACTTTGATGTCCCCATGGAGACGACCCATGGTGCTCCCTTAGATTCTGTGGGGTCTGATGTCTGGAGTACAGAGGAGCCAATGCCGACCAAGGAGACGGGCTGGGCCTCTTTCTCAGAGTTCACGTCTTCCCTGAGGTGAGTGCTCGTGTGCCGGCTCCCTTAACCTTTCTGTAGGCGAACTGGGGATGGTGTGTCCCCTTGATTTACTCCCTAGTGAAGGGAGTGCCCTACACAAGATCACAGATCAGCACGAATTACAAAGAAACCAGTCTCCGTCCCCCTTCCTTTTATCCAGGATGAGCTGGGAAGGGCAGTAGGCTGTGCAGAAAGTAGTCTGGGAAGGTATGGCCCTGGGAGGTATGTTGCGAGGTGCTGACTCCTGGGGCTTCTCTAGCCCCACCGAGCTAGCAGAAAACCAGATTGAGGGGTGCATGGAGGGCTCAGTCGTCACGTGTCTGCCTTTGGCCCAGGGCGTGATCCCAGGGTACTGGGCTCGAGCCCCGCATCAGGCTCCCCGCTCCGCTGAGAGCCTGCTTCTTCCTCTCCCACTACCCCGCTTCCTCTCCCACTCCCTCTCGCTGGCTGTCTCTCTCTGTCAAATGAATAAATAAAATCTTTTAAAAAATGAAACAAAACAGGATTGAGGAGAATAGAAATGAGGTGGAGCCAAGAACTGACAGGCACCTCACTGGAACGTTTCAGAAAATGCAGAATGTATCGTGAATTTAACAGCTACTATGAGCTTGTATTTCACTTGGAGCTAGTCTGGTGCTCTCACCTGGCAGGGATGGCTGTCCCTCTTACTGTTGGTAGTATTCTTGATGATGGCAACCTGGCATTTTATAATTTTCCTGAATAATATCGCCAACATTTGAGTAGTAACCATGGATTTCTTGTCTTACTAGGCTTAGTTTGATCTGCTAAACATTGTTTTATTTGTCTCCACTACCCCATTTGTTGCTCTCCCTGCTCTGACAAGTAGTGTTTTTAACCAATCACTGGCAAGCCAGGAGCACAGACTGTTAGGAGCTCATGGTTACTGTCTTCAGCAGACCAGAGAGCTGGCTAATTTACCACCTGGCTTTATGGCAGTTCTAGGGATAGAAGGAAACTGTAGTTCAGGGACGACAGTGAGATTTGTGGGAAATGTTTCCAAAGTATTGCGATTATTCCACGGACTCGACTCTAGCACTGGACAGTCGAGATTTCACCTCTTGCTTTCTTCTGTCTTTTGTAACTAGGGGATACAAGCCCTTGGTTAGTGGGAATGTTGTTGAAGCAGCTCGCTTCCCTTTACCCCTTGTGCACGGGTCATGTTTTCTCGTTAAGTATCATTCAGGTCCTCAGACAGCCAGGCTCAGTGTGACTAGGGATTTTCCTAAGATCGGCCCCGCAGGTACAGTTGATGGCGCACACCGTCAGCCCCCGCTGTCCCAGCCCTGGGAGCCTGGTGACAAGGGGGAGGGTGAGAGACTGGTGCATTTTGAACCTTTCTGCAAACCTCTGTGACACCCCGTGCTCCCGTCCTGCTGATGTGGCAGGATATTTACCGGCCCGTGCTCACCTGCACCGCCAGCAGCCCTCTGCACCTGGCTCTGCCTCTGTGTCGCTGGAGTTTGTGACCGAGTGCCCGTGTTGCCCCAGTGGGGCCAGAACTGTCTTTCCAAGGGTTTTTGTGAACCACGGTAACTGAGGGCTGTTTGCCATTGCTAACATCTGAATTTTCTCTTTTCTAAAAGTACGAAAGATTCTTTAAGGAGTAATTCTCCAGTGGAAATGGAAACCAGCACTGAGCCGATGGGCCCTCTGACTCCCAGTGTTGCCACACTGGCCTCGCAGCCGGAAGGTGGGTGTGGAGAGCAGGATACCAGACGACACAGCCTGCTGGCCGCTCAGCTAATGGCTGCTCAGGCTTGGACTGTGTGCTTAGTTTTCTAGATCTGAAAAGTTGTTTCTGTCCACATAACCATTTATGAAGCCAGTCCTGACTCTCAGGCTCAAGGACTCAAAGGAGTTAGGGAGTTGAGATGGTAGGCCTAAGGTCTACAGGGCAACTGATGAAAAGAAATTGTGTATTCATTCCAGAACCAGGCATGGTGATTCTGGAAGGCATAAGGGATCTGAGTTACCAGTTGTTCAGTCCTGTCACTGTACAGAAATGAAAACAGGCCCAGAAAAGAGGAGTGTCTTAGTCTGTAGTGCCCAGTGTGAGTAAAATCAGAATTAGATGTGTGTTTCCAAGCCTATCTGGTACTCAGTTGTTTTATCACTTGGAGTTTGCTTTGCTGGAGCACCCGTGTGTGTCTCAGCATGTTTCAGGCTATAAGGCTGTTTATTTTCATCTCACCTTTATGAACACTTGAGATGGTCAGGGGTATCCAGTGGGTTGTCATGTTCAAACTGCACACGTTGTTCCTTGCAGAGGCCCTGAGCTCTTTTCAGCCTGATGAATGGGGTTTGGGAGGTGGGGTTTGAGAGAGGGAGGTTGGTGAAAGAGGGGTGAGGAATCAGTATATGGAGGGGAGAAAGAAGCAATTTCTTAGAAAAAGAAAGGGGGACATGGGTGGGGGGGGCACAAGAACCAAGGGGCAGGAAAGGTAATAAAACCAGTAACTAATATGGGTCATATTTGTCATTCATTTAAACATTTTATATAAATGACCCCATTTTATCTCTTAAGTTCTTCAGGTGGGTTTAGTTAACTTCATTTTATGGATAAGAAAACTCTTGCCCTAGAATGATACAGCTAGTAAGTGGTGAGGCTGGGGTTTGCATTCAGGGAGTGTGACTTCAGAGCCCAAGCTTTATAACCAGTATAGCATATGGCTCCCTATTACAGAACGAAGAAATAATCCACAAGGAACCATAAGAAAGTAACTTAAAAAAAAAAAAAAAAGGACCCAGGTGGGACCCAACTGAAAGGAAAAGGATGCATGAGAATAGTACCCTGAATAAACTATAACCTCAGTACTTGTGGGGTGACGTGGGCAGAGGCTAGAATATATCTGTCTGCCTACTGCATCCTCGGCTGTGGACTGGAACACCCCCAGAATAGGAAGGCTGGCTGGGAGAAGTTAGGTGAGTGGGTAGACACTGGACTGGGAAGACCAGAGGGGCCCACTGGTCCTGTGCTAAAGAAACCCTGTGGGGTGTGGGCATTTTTAAGAAGCCTGTGCCTGTTAAGAAGTGGCCTAGGCTCTCTCTTTTTCAGGCAGTAGATGGAACATCAGGTAGGTGGGTCCCCACAGAGGGTGAGGGACACCTGTTGTTGATTCGGTACACGTGACCGTCCACTGCGTGTTCTTTCCCAGCACCAGCCAGTGTGGCCATGGAAGCCAGCTCTGACGGAGAGGAGGACGCAGATAGTGCAGACAAGGTAACTGAGACAGTGATGAATGGCGGCATGAAGGAAACGCTCAGCCTCACTGTAGACGCCAAGACAGAAACCGCAGTCTTCAAAAGGTAACCAGGGCCAGATCCTGCTGGCAGCTTCAGGTCGTTGGGGGCGGGGGGAACACCTCAAGTGTTAGCATCTTTAATTTGATTCAGATGTGGGTTCAGACATTAGCCTGACATCATTTTAGTCTCCGTTTCGCCCCATGAATCTGCATGAAGACAGGGAGAGTTTGGGGTCCCCGAGTGCCTTTCCCCTCTCTTCTAGTCCTCAGAAGACTGTAGATTAAGTCTAGTGGGTTCAGAATACAGGAGAATAAAAAACGGACACGTCTGTAGCCAAATAGAAACTGGCCCATCAAAACCAGAGGGTCGGTGCCCTGCACACTGTCTTCTCCAGACGTAATGCACTTAGTAGAATTCAGCAGAACGATAGCTTGAACAGTCTGTTTGGAAATGAACCTCACTTCTAAATTCATGGATCAAAAAAGGAATCCTACTGGAAACTAGGAACATAAACATGAAAGAGCAGCAACGGCACTTGTGGCAGAGCTGGGGCTGCGGCGGGGTCGGCGCCCGAGGCTGCATCTCTGTGCCCTGCAGAGTCCTGCGGAGCAGTAGGCGTGCGGCCCACCTCGTGGTGAGGTTCCTGCAAAACACAGCCAGCGCAGAAGGGGAGCACGGATTCCCCATGGCGGCACATATGCACGAGAGTCCACAAAGTTAAAAGCTAGCCAACCGAATCCAGCAGGGTGTTCCTGAGTCATGACGGAAGACGTGTCAGTGCGGGTAAGGATAGGGTGACCCGGTGAAGCACACTGAGGGTGATTCACAGACCCATAAGGAAAGACCATTTGGACCTTAGGTAGTTGGAGAGGAACATTTGATGAAAATTAAAGCCATTCACGACTTTTTGGCAGTTGAGGAATAGAAAGTGGATCCTTGAAACTGCTAAAGGAGGGTTCTGAAAATCTCTAGTGAACTTGATTCTTCACAGTCTGGCCTGAGAAATACGCCCCTCCAAGACACACCCGGACATGGGGCGGGCCTGCGGCCTCTGCCGCTCTTCAGCGCGGGGCTGGCAGTCCTAGCCAGTGCTGCATAAATAAAAATAAAGAGAAGGCATAAAGATTTGAAAGACTGAAATGGTTCTTGCTTGTTTGTAGTATTATTTTCTACACAAGAATTCCAAACAGATCCATGAACAGGCATCAGAATTACTAGGGAAGTTTAGCAAGTGCATCCTGTAATCCAGTAGGACATGTGCTAGATGGGCCCCCTTTTAAACTAAAATGTTAATAAGCCTTGTCTATAAGTTCAAAAGGCATAGTAGAGACCTAAGTAAAGAGAAATATGTCATGTTTGTTAATGAGAGGATATCTTTGGCATTTTTTAACAAACTAATGTATAAAATGAATGCATTTCTAATCAAAATCGCGGTGGAGCTTTTCGTGATTAAGAGGCTGATGGTGATATTCAAAAAGAAAACCAAAGAGCCGGAAATAACCAGGGTCATTTTGAAGAAGGAAGGGAGGGAGGCATCACTAGGTGAGATCTCCTTATGGATGTGCTGTGCAGGTTAACCCCACACTTACAGGAACTCGGTGTGTGCTGGAATGGTGTTAAAGTCGGTGAGGAGAGAATGGACTGAGGAGTAGTGATTACCCATGTCAGGGAAAAATAAAATTAAATCTGTCTCAACGTAAATATGAAAGGCAAAAGTACAACTTTGAGAAGAAAACATGAGAGTGTATCTTTGTAATTTGGAGGCTGAAGGTTTTTTAACCATAAAAAAGCCAAACCATAAAGGAAGATGTTGATGAATTTTATTTAATTTCTGGTCTTCTAAATGATAAAATGAAAAGACCCACCATTACCTGCAAAGGAAGATTCAGGAGCAGGATCTAAGAAAAACCTAATATCAACAAGAAAAAGTCAAGCTAATTAGTAGGTTTTAAATGGACAAAGGACACATGCAAGCCATTATCTGTGGCGGTAAACGGAGCAAACCAGCTCCAGAGCGGACCGGCTTTACAAGTACATAGGATGTGCTGGATGCATAATGATTCGATGCTGCTTCATGCACTTTCGTCTGCCTATTCCTACCTCAGTTGTTGCAGAAAGTAGAAAAAGTGCAAAACCTGCTGGATCTTTTTATGAGGCCATGAAATCTTAATTCCAAAATCAGATAAGGGTGATTACAGAAAACAATCAGCTCTTACCACTTACAAGCAAAACTAAATGCAGAAATGCTGTAGAAAATATTTGCTAACCGAATACAGTATCCTATTAAAAATAATTCATAATGACAAGTTAGGGTTTTCCGTGGACCATCAAGAAAAGTGTCATTTATGATAGGTTAACAGACTGAGGGGAAATCATTTGAGTTTTTTGAAAACACTTTGATAAAGTTCCATACCTGCATATAATTAAAGCTGAGCACAACAGGGGCAGCTGGGTGGCTCAGTCAGTTAAGCGTTCAAGTCTTGGTTTCAGCTCAGGTCATGATCTCTCTCAAATAAATAAAAATCTTGAAAACACACACAAAGCTGAGCAAAACAGGAACAGAAATGAATTTCCTTAACTTGCAAAAGTTAAATACGAAAATACTAAAGCAGAACTTACACTTAATGAGGAAGTTGCAGATGCTGTCGCTTTAAGGTAAGGAACAAATAAGGCTGTCCGTTGTCGCTGGCACTGTATAGATAGTCCTGGGCAGTGTTCCGAGGAAAGAAAAACAGTGTAGGTAAAGATCAGATAAGTGATAATACCTATCACCTACCACTGAGTCAGTAGCCAACTTTTGTAACGTAAGAGTTCAGCAAAGCTGCCGGGTAACAGCCGTAGCCTTAAACATACCTTTCTCCGCATCAGTAATAAGCAACTAGGATGCATAATAAAAGGCAAAGTACCAGTCATAAGGTACATCAAACTTAAGATAATTCCTAAATAATTAGACCCACATATCTAGAGAGAAAACTTGAAACCGTGCCGGTAAAAGCAGCCCCAGAAGAGTAGTCACGTGGAGGCCATGGCCTCTCTGTGCAGAGGGCTGTGAGGAGCAGGTGGGGTGGGGAGGCTCACGCCATGGGGCACTGTGCCATCAACACCGGAAACATGGATCTTCCAAACCGTGCTGAGTTACAGAGAAAAATGCAATGAGGTGTGCAATTCAGAGCCATTTCTGTGCCTCATAGTACACGTATAGGTAATGACCATATATTTTCTAAGAAAGTAACATGTAGGAAGCACATCAGGGTAGTTGCTTTCATGGGGAAGGAGTGGAGAATGGGGATAAAGAGGAGTAAGGAACCAGGTGACTTGGGTTGTCAACAAATCTTTAGACTTTGTTTCAGTTTCCTCCTTATAAATTGCCTAGACCCATCTAAAAGCCACCCAAGAAATCATCTTAAAGTTAGTTTTTTTGTAAGCAAATCCAGGACGGGACTCTGCTCTGGGAATGATGGCCCTTCCCAGAGGGGACCTCCAGCTGCCCTTTAGCGGATTCTAGCGCTGCCTTGATGATTTCAAAACGGGAAGTGCAGACGGGACAGGTAACGGTCTTACTTGTACAGCCCGCAAACAATCAAAAGCGTTTGCAGCTTGTCTTTCTCTGCCAGGAGCCATCAAATGTGGAGATAACCCTTCCTGTATTTTGTTTGCCCCCTTAGGGTCCGTTCTCACCTCTTCTGGCCGACATTCTTGGCTCTCTTCCTTCACGATGTCTGTACTTCTCATGCACTGTCAGGGGGCAGCTCGAGGAGCTCCATGCTGGTGCAGGCCCTGGTACCCTGCCCCTGCAACAGGAGCAGCAAGCTGATAGGGGTCTCTCCTGCTGACTGTTGAATGCTGGGCTGGGCCCTGAGAGCAAAATGCCTTAACTAAAGACTCATTCCTTCGAACAGGTTCATTTGACACCTCCACCGAGTCTGCTGTTCTGCTTATGTGCAGTCGTGGACATAGTTCCCCCCACATTCCTCATTTGTAGGAGTATTCTGAAACTCTTGTACATTTCTTTTTCTGTTTTGCGCACTTGGCTTCAGAGTGTTGAAATCCTATCGGTATGTACAGTAATGCGGGCCATTCTTTATCAGACACCAGCTGCATTACATTGTCCCTCCTTTGGTTCCCTCTCGTGTGTGATCCTTTCCTTTCGTGATTTCCCGGTCACTGTCTGTGGTCCCCGTGGCCCCTCCCCTGAGCATGCTCGGCCCCAGGGCTTTACTCCATGGCCACCATGACTTCCAGGGTCATTTGCATGTGCCTTCATCCTCCACCGGGGCCGCCACCTGGGATGTCTTAACGCCGCCTGTCCTCCTCTTTACTGCAGTGAGGAAGGAAAACTGTCTACCTCTCAAGATGCTGCTTGTAAAGATGTGGAGGAGAGCCCTGAGACAGCAGAGGCGAAGTCTGCGGGCCCCCGGCCCCCCAGCAGTAGCCCAGAGCAGAGGTAACTCCCCACTTCCTCAGATCTGCCCAGGCCCTACTCCGGCTGTGGCTGTTGTCTCCCAGGAGCTGGGAGGGAAGTTGGCATCCAGGGCCGGGGAGCGGGGAGATGGGAGGGGTCCTTACAGGTGTCCTCAGGCATTCAGGGACTTCCTAAGCACAGGAGCATTTTCTCAGGCCACGTCTAGGCAGGGTGCCTGAGCCAAGAACTCAGAAAAGTTTATTTCCTTACCCCAAAAGCCAAAAACTGACTGGTTTTTGGAGATTCAGTACCATTACTGACTCTTTAAGAAATTACTCAGTGGAAAGGAAGGATTTCCGATGCCGGTCCGATGCCGGCATACCTTCCCCTGCATGTGTTTTGGTTTGGTTTGGTTTGTTTTGGTTTTGGTTTTTGAGGAGGTGCTAAGTTGAGGCTGATACTGAGCCCCTCTGGGATTGAGGTCCCTAGGCAGTTGCAGCCAAGTTCTCATGGGGTCCACGGGGTCACCAGCCACAAGCAACCCCTGGTGCCCTTTTTCCCGTAATCATGCATGTGTGACACACGGGGAGGGCCTTCCTGGAGACCCTTTTATAGGTGTAGCTAAATATTCTAACTCTTAGATGATTCCCTGTATAGTTTCGTGTGTGCCCAATGTTTGTCTTGATTAAGTGTGAAAACTCCACTGCCAGAGCTGAGTGATTTGGAATGTGATGTTTTCTTTCTAGTCACCTATTGCTTAGACTGAGCCAGTGGTCTGAAGGGATAGGCCAAGCCAAAGCCTCAGCCGCCGAGGGCCGGCGCCCCGGCCCATACGCACGGCCTCGCAGGTAGAGCAAGGGCGGCCTCCGATTGCTCCAGAGCTCGCGCCAGAAGATGAGGATTTGCCCTTGGACCACAAGGAACTTTGCTCAGCACTTCCCAGAGTTAACTTTTCTGTTATATATATCTAAGTTTGTACATTCCTTCCATAAGGAATAAAGTAACCTTTAAAGCCATTTCAGAGAAGTTGTACTTTCCCCCTCACCAGACCCCCCACACCCAAAATCTTTGTCACTTTAGGGGTGACATAACCCGTGGGAACCAGCAGGGGGCGCACTCTGTTCACTGGTTGGCAAATCTCTGTAGTGGAGCCAACCCTGCTTGGGAATTACAGCCAGAATGAGGGGTTTGCTTCCATGATTTAAAAAAAAAAAAAAAAAATTGGCGTATAAAACAAATTAATTATAAGAACTATTTGAGCATGTTGGCTCTAGTGAAGGCTTCGGGAGGGGGAGGCACGGTGACACTGCAGCGTTAAGGGATCCAGCCCCAGGTATACTTCGAAGTGTCCTGGGCAAGTCACCTTTTTCACCTGGGGTTTTCAGTGGATATTTTTTCAAAGGTATTTTGTGGGATCTTATTCCTAGTCAGTTATGTCAGCTCCCTAATTTCTAGCTACAAATTTCCTTTATATTGAGAGCTGCTTAGAAGGCAGGACAATCCAGGTCTATTCCAGTTTGGAGTTGCTTCAGGAGTCTCTTTGTTTCTCAGACATAAATGATACAGGATGCTCTGGGATCATTTTCTTGGCTCTCTGGAGGGCAGAACTGCTTGCTTTGGGAGAACCCGCTTGCTCTTCTGCCCGCCTAGAGATGTCTGGCGTGAAGAGCCCTGCCTCTCAATCTGCCGAACTGAGGTGGTGGGGGGAACCTCGGGCCAGTGAACAAAGGCAAGGGCATCACTTGTGTCCACGCGTTCATCCGTCTGTCCTTCCTCCATCCAACACACGAGAGTGTGGCAGCCGGTGTGGTCTAGGCCTGGGGGGAAAGCAGTGGCATCACACGTGTAGAAAGGTGCTGCTGAAGGATCGGGACAGCTGCATGGGAGATCAGAAGTCCCACTTAGATGGGGCAGTGGAGGAGGGCCTCTCAGAAGGTGGCTTTGAGCTGCTGTGATGGAAGGGAGGAGGTAAGTGGTCCAGCGCGTCCCATCTGTGTCCTAAGAGCGATGTACGGGAGGTAGAGAGCCATTGGGGCTTGTCAGATGCGCTCTTCCCCATGTGGTTGCTGTCCAGCCAGGCTATCGTGAGCCCTTGGGTTGACACATGCGCACTACTGCACTGAACGACTTGCACTGCCACGAAATTTAATGTTACAGCTACTGTGGATCGAGCACGTGCGATGCCTATGCTGGCCAGTGTGCCAAGCACTCGGCACACATCACATACTCACCCACCTTTAGTGGGGATTGTTGTCCCCCTTTTCACAGGGGGAGTAGCTGAGCTGGGAGAGGGTAGAAAATGGACTTGAGACCTGGCAGCTTGTGAGTGGTGATGGTGGGATCTGTACCCCGTGTGTCTGCTGGCAAAATCCCGGTGTCCCTGGTTCTCAGACACCATGAGTGTAAGCAGAGTGCGTTGCTCGTGGAGCCAGCTTCCTGGCTCTGTCACAGTTGGCAGGTGTCTGAAGCCTTGGGCTTGAGAGTTGCAGGCTGGTCCAGAAGCACCCTGTGTGCTTCCCAGTGCGTCTCAAAGCACCCTTTCCCAAGCCTGCTTTGTAAATTGTGGGAACGCCACCAAGACTGTCTTACGTGTTCAGGGAGGAAGGTCAAATTTGTGTATCTGCCACCATACTGTTATCTAGCCTCCCCTCCCCTCCCCCTCTTTCTTTTGAGAGGGACGGAGGGCACACTCAGGGTAGGGAGGGAGAGAGAATCTTAAGTTGTCTCCTGACACTGGGCTCGATCTTACGACCTTGAGAGCATGACCTGAGCCAAGATCAAAAGTCGGAGGCTTAACCGACTGAGCCACCCGGGCGCCCCTAGCATTCCCTCTTCTGTGCTCCCAACTTCAACCCTAACACTTGCCTGGCGGGAGCACAGTCGTTAGAGTGCACACCTGGTTCGAGAGCTGGTCCTGTTTACAAGCCTTTTTCCCCCTCTTTCAGTAGAAGAATCCTGCTTTTCAAGTGAAATTTTATGTGGATTCTAATACATGGAACAAATAAAAAGCTGTTTAAAGGAGGGAATGAGCACATGGCTCGTGACAGGTCTGGGAGCAACAGTCTAAAAACGACTGACCTAGTCTCCACTTGTGCTGAGACGCTGAGGTGGGATGGCTTCATGGAACTCTGCTCTGCTGCAGCCCTTGCTAAATGCCTGTTGGCCACAGCTGAGGTGAAGCTTAGAAACTGTTCGATTGCCTGGAGTTTTCGATAAATGCGTTTGTGGAACATTCTACGGAATAACTCCTAAGTGTCAGGCTTGTGCTAGACGTTGCATAAACAATAAGGAACTAAACGGGGCGCCTGGGTGGCTCAGTCGTTAATCGTCTGCCTTCGGCTCAGGGCGTGATCCCAGAGTCCTGGGATCGAGCCCCACATCGGGCTCTTCTGCTGGGAGCCTGCTTCTCCCTCTCCCACTCCCCCCTGCTTATGTTCCCTCTCTCGCTGGCTCTCTCTCTCTGTCAAATAAATAAATAAAATCTTTAAAAAAAAAGAAACTAAACGTCCCACCCTCAGGGAGCTAAACCAAGTTCATTTTGCTTTAAGTGCCTAAGGTGTGTGTCTCTTCTTCTGCAGGACTGACCAGCCAAGCATGCCAGGCGATACGTCTGTCAACGGCCCTGTATGATGAGTGACCCCTGCTGCTGCTGACTGAGGACTGCAGGCCGCCACCGCTCGGGGCCTCTGGAGACTTCACCTGGAGCCCGCCAAGCTGTCACTGCTGCACTCACTCTGCAAGGGATCAGGACCAGCAACCTTTATATTCTAGATTCTAAGACATTGTACAGAGAAATCCAGAAGTGTAAAAATATTGCACATTGACAAATACCAAGAATTTTTGCGTATGTTTATATTGTATTGTTCTAAATAATGGGTAGCCTGTGAAATAAGATCGTGCCGCCCATGTAATAATAGTAGTAATACTCTAGTTAAAATGGCTGTAAGAATAGTTTTATAAAAGTGAGGACACAGAGCTATTGTATTTGAAGCATAACTATTTGACAATTATTAGTGTGACCAAAGTCTTAGGCAGTTTTCATACATTTTTCACCTTGTACAAAATTCTGAATTCATTTCTCCTCCAGGCTGGTAAGGAGTTGTAGGGTTGAAATGCCCTCTAAGTGTTATTTTGGTTGTTCTAACTTACAAACGTGATTTTGAATAAGAAATATTTGGTGTTCTTTTTATAACCAGTTTTTGATTGGTAACTGTTTTCTGTATTGTTTTAAACGGATCAAAAAATGTTAAGTCTATTGGTAGAGATAAAGTATTTATTGCTACAACTTAGTTGATAAATTGATGTTGTTGTAAAGCCATATGTTCTGTTAAAGTCTTGTTTGCTTGAAATGGTTACTCCTACAGGTGAAACACTAGACTATTTGGAGTGTACATGGCTTGTGGTTTGAGTTACTTTGTTTTTTGTTTTTGTTTTTGTTTTCGTTTTTTGTTTTGTTTTGGTAGTTCCTCTGCCTTTTAACCCATTCGCCAAAATTGACCTTGTTAACAAGCATCACCAATGAACATTTCTGAGCAGTTTGCGTATTTAACAGACCTAAACCGTATCAGGCAGGCCAGTCGAAGAACGCTCGTGCTGCGCATGGATCAGAGCGTGTTCATTTCACAGGCTCGTTACCAGCCGGAAGTCGGAACCTGGCGCCTGAGCATGGGAATGGTCCTCTGCACCTGGTAAGGTTTCCACGCGTAAATTCTAAACCAGTGTGGTTTTTTTAGAACTGGTTTGTGTATATATATAGTGATTATGGATACTAATTCAATGTAATTTATAATTTTCTATGTCAATATAAAAATTCATCACGGCCTTCTCAAACAGCTGAAGCAATATACCGTATATTGCCATATCGTCTGGGGAAAGGGTTCAATTTCTTCACCTCTTGCACTTCTAGATGCAGATCAGGTTTTCATTTCTGTAATAGAAAACTATTCACGTATTTTTACATCATTTGTTTGTCCTGACCAGTATTTAAAACCAAAAGGTTATTCTGAATAATGGCCAACGATTTTTTTAGAACTAGCATCCCAAGCAGCGTGCCTAAACATTACATTGCATATGGAAATAAAAAAAAAAATCAAACGTTTAATGCCTTATTTCTTATTTACTTTTCCATTGTAAATGGTGTAGAAATTCTGTGTGAGGCGTCCCGAGGCAGATGTAGCCCTCAAGGACAGCGGGGTCAGCGGTGCACCCTGGGACAGATGGTGGGGTGTCTCCCTCGGCCCTGGCGAGCCCCCTCAGGAACCCTTTCTGTCGTGAGCTCCTCTCAGAAGACATTCTCCTCACGCGTTCCCTGGAACCTAGCGCCGCCAGAGGACAGGGCTCCTTTCGCTTGTCTCAAGGATGCTGACTCCGTGACCCAGGACCTTGGGGACCATGGACGGCTGGTACGCTCTCGTCTCGCCTGGTGGAGCCTTGCCGGCCACCGCAGGGGCTTGGCTGCAGGGATGGCTCTCGCCGCCTCTGCGCCGTTTGCATTCGGTTGGCTTCTCCATCCCACCCAAGGTAACGGCATCTGTGTCATCCCACCTACTGCTGATGCCCGAGCACTTGAGGTTGCCCTTTGTAGTAGTGTTTTGGTTAGCTCACGTTACGTGGCAGGGAAAGGACACGAGGTTGGAAAGAAGAAAGTCTTGCGGGTGCCAGCCCCAGGGCCAGGAGCAAGTACACTCTCATTTAGTCTCTAGTTTCTGTGTATTGGCCATACTGAATTGCAGGACTAACAGATGTCTACAATACAGTACCTGTATTAAAAATAAGTACAACAAAAATAAAGCCTGATTCTTTGTTTCCAGAAATCTCTTGTACCTTGCTTGGGCTTTAATAACCAGACAAGGTGTGTGGGGGCACCATTGATTTTTTTTTTTTTTTACTGTTTTTTTAATTCAAATTCAGTTTAACATATACTGTATTATCAGTTTCAGAGGTAGACGTTAGTGACTCATCAGTTGCATACAACACCCCCTGCTCATGACGTCCCGTGCCCTCCTTAGTGCCCATCCCCCAGGTACCCCATCCCCCACCCCCTCCTCTCCAGCAGCCCTCAGTTTGTTTCCTAGAGTTAAGAGTCTCTTACGGTTTGTGTCTCTGATTTGGTCTTATTTCCCTCTCTTCCCCAATACTCCTCTGTTTTGTTTCTTAGATTCCACTTATGAGTGAGATCATATGTTAATTATCTTTCTTTGACATTTCTTTTTTTTTTTTTTTAAGATTTTTATTTATTTATTTGACAGAGATAGAGACAGCCAGCGAGAGAGGGAACACAAGCAGGGGGAGTGGGAGAGGAAGAAGCAGGCTCACAGCAGAGGAGCCTGATGTGGGGCTCGATCCCATAACGCCGGGATCACGCCCTGAGCCGAAGGCAGACGCTTAACCGCTATGCCACCCAGGCGCCCCTTTCTTTGACATTTCACTTAGCATAATACCTTCTAGTTCTGTCCATGTTGTTGCAGATGGCAAGATCTCATTCTTTTTGCTGGCTGAGTAGTAGTCCATTGTGTAAACACACCACATCATCTTTATCCACTCATCTGTCGATGGACATCTGGGCTCTTTCCATAGTTTGGCTGTTGTGGACATGGCTGCTATGAACATTGATTTTTAGGGGTCAGGGCTTCCTGACATCAGCTCGCAGACTGTCTGCCAGATCCCGAGTTCAGGGTATGCCATCCCTAGGGGCAGGGCCTCGTCTTGCTGCAGCTGTCATCCAAGCACCCGGAACCATCCGTGTCTGATGTGCGGGTGCTCTGTGAGTTTCCTTCTGATGGAGAACTGCCACTAGCTCTTGACTTCGATGGTCGGTCTGGTCCTCTAGCTTCTCACCTGCCCCGTGGGTTGCACTTCTCCAATCTGTATTCCTTGGCCTCCAGCCCTACCAGTAACTCTTCAGTGGTAGAATTTCTCTGGTGTTCTGTAATGATGTTTCACATGGTGCTACGTCACAGCTGCTGGGTTTTCACGCTTCTTCCACCTGTTGACATGAACAAGTGTGGTTCCTGCTCCCCAGAGCCCACCGGTCAAGGGCCCTCTATGCTGGTCCAGGCATATGGCTCCACACACTGGGGCTCTGCAGGCCTCTCGCTGGTTGGTGGAGGGCAGGGCTCCGGGGCCAGGGGCTCGTGTTCACGTCCCACCTCACCCTGTCGTGAGGGCTGACTTCTGTCTGTCCCAGCTGCTTTTCCTGCCAGATGGGACTTGATAGTAACAAGTTTACGGGCCTAAAAGTAGATAGACTAGTTCTTGCCTGTGGTAAGTGCTTAATAAATGTTAGTGTTGACTCTGCTCACTTCTCGGCCCCGTCATGTCACAGGCTAACCTTTCTAATCCTGGCTTTGAGCCTGCTGTTTTGCCTAAAGCCACTGCCTCCTGAAAACTCAGTCCCCTTCTGTCCAGTCAGTTGGCTCCAAGGTCTGCTACGTCCCCTGTGCCCGCTTGGGCCTGCCACCTGTGTCCGCAAGCCGCTTGACTGGAACGCTGCTGTGCGCGTGCCCTGGATGGCTGCTTCTGCACTGCGGTGACAGACTTGAGGGGTCACCCTGCTGGCCCCCTTGCACACCCCGTGTCC
Source organism: Ailuropoda melanoleuca (assembly GCF_002007445.2). NCBI lineage: Eukaryota > Metazoa > Chordata > Mammalia > Carnivora > Ursidae > Ailuropoda > Ailuropoda melanoleuca. The sequence goes on from NC_048233.1 coordinate 86,600,963, forward strand.
GTTCTTCACCTTGATGCCCTTTCCTCTCTGGATCCCGCTCCCATCCTTGTTAATCCCTTTGCAGTCCATGTTCAGCATTCGGCGTAGGCTGGCTTCATTTGCCCTCCCCGTCTCGACCAGTTCCTCAGTACCTACCCCGAAACCGGTGACACGGGCTGCCTTTGCAGCCACCCCCCACATCTGTTCTGCATGTGTCAGGCGAGGCCCACCGCTGGTGGTGGTGCACGCTGCCTTGGGTGAGGCACGTGGTTTGCCTTGGTTTTGATTTTCGGGGGATTCTCTGCCTGTTCACGGAGAACGGAGTTCCTACTCTTTGGCGGGCTCTGTTCTGAGTGCTTCGTGTACATTCGCCTTACCTCACAGCGACTTGAGCTGGAGAGCTGCTGTTGCTTTGTACACGCACAAGGGCGGCCCGAGCTGAGCTGGTTTTTTCCAAGGATGCCTCGCTTGCAGGTGACGGAGTTGTAAAGATTAAGTTAACGTGTTTAAATATCTAACGATAACGCTTGACTGTACACATGCCCTTGATGTTAGCTGTTACCGTAGTACTGTCCTCGTCCGAGCCTTTCGGCGTTTGCTTCCTTAGAACTCGACGGTTCAATTTCAGAGCAGCGCGACGGAGGGAGATTAGCCACGTGGAATGCTTGGTAGCCCGTCGAACAATAGAAATGTTAGTTGACAAAGACTGATGAGTAGTGCTCAAAACAGTTCTGAAGCAGATCGGTGTGTGTGGGAGAATTAAATCTGATGAGTCAGGCAACAGGAGTAGAGACCTTTGGGCGACTTCTGGGACGGCCCCCAGTTGCTCCTGGACCTGCCCCCCGACTGGCTGTTCTCGTGATCCACTGACAGAGTTGAGTTGTTGCAACAGAGACCAGGGGGCCTGCAAACCCCAGAATACTGACTGTTGGTCCACCTTATACAAAAACTAATCCAGAACAGGTCACAGGTCTAAACATAAGCACTTCAGCTTCTAAAAGAAAACAAATATCTAAACCGCTGTGGAATGGGCAAAGTTTTCTTGGGACACAAAGCACAAGGCACAGAAGAAAATACAGTGGGCTTTCACCACATGAAGTTTTCCTGCTCTTCAAAATGAACAGGGAGACCCCGGACTGCCATGAAGAAAATAATCTCTGTGCCCTGACAAAGGACTCCTACCCTGAAGATAGAAAAATGCAAATCAAAAATAAGATGGAAAACCCAGTTTAACAAATGGGCAAGAGCCTTGAACAGATCATCACAAAGATGGTACACAAGTGGCCAAGAAAAACGGGAAGTTGTTCCATGTCACTAGTTATCCAGGAATGCACATTAAAACCTTTTACAAAAAGATACCATTTCCCGTCTAATAGAATGGCCAAGATTTAAAACAAAAAACCAAAAACCTGACAATACCAAGTAGCATGAGAACGTAGAGCCACGAGGACTCGCACCGCCGTGTAAAGTAACCCACGTCCCACGTGGAGCGCTGTTTCGCAAGTTTCCAATTTTTTAAATCAGGGCTACTTCTGCCTAGGGCTCGGCAGTTCTACCAGATATTCACCCAGGAGAAATATATGTCCACGAGGGATAAACAAGCATGTTTATTGTTGCTTTATTCATAATGACAAAAGCTTAAAAAAAAAAAAACAAAAACCATGTCCAAGAGCAGGAAAGTGGAACAGCAGGTTACGGCGTATTAATACAGTAGACTGTCGCTCAGCAATAAATAGGAACGAACTATGATAAATGCAACGTATAGTTATCGATCTTGAAAATGTCGAGGGAAAGGAGCAAGATGCAGAAGCAAGAGCACTTAGTTTTGATGAAGCTCTCAAACCAGTAGGACGTGGCGGTGCTAGACATCAGAACGGGGTCTGCTCCTGGAGGGGACGGGAGGGGGTGGCTGTAAAGGGGCCCAGGGGAATTTTGTGGATAATGGAAATCAGCGCCTTGTGTGATGAAAGTTACAGGAGTGTAGACATTGGTCAAAACTCACTGAACTCAACACCTAAAACCTATGCACTTTATTGCATGTAATTTATACCTTAAACTTTTTTAAGATAAGGAAAAGGAGCAAAAAGTAAAGCAGACACTGAACGTTGTTAGGGAGGACACATGGCCTGGGTCCCATGGTGACCAGGGAATTGCCTTTCCTCCCCAGCAGGGGAGAAGAGGCCAGATCTTGGTGGATTTGGGAAGAGGATCCGAGCAGGCTTGGGTTAGTGTTTTCTGGAATCCAGCCTGGATTTGTCTGCCCATGGTACATTCTGGATTGGCCCTTTGCATGCAATCATCTTTCTGTGCTCGTGGAGGGAGAGGTTTGCGTTTATTCACTGCTGCCTGTGCCGGGTGGGTAAATGTGTCTAATCCCAGGATCTAGTATTAGGAAACACCCAAGCCATGTCCTTCAATACAGGTTCATTAATAAAATGAATGTTCTGAATCTATGTGTTTGCTGTGTCTTCTCTCCAAAGGGATACTTCAGAACGTTAGAGGGAGCGGGTGGTATTTATTACCTTCCCTAAAACTGCACCAACAACCTATAGTCACAGGAGGAAACGTGCGGGAGGAGGAGTTTGCAGTGAGGGGGTGGCATGAAGGTGGGGTCCAAACTGTGCCAGCTCTGCTTCCCCTCCCTTGGGGGGACAGCCACACCCGCGGTTGACCGTAGCTTCATGGTTAAGTCTAACGGGTTAAAGGACCGAGTGAGTAATATTTGGGGTAATTGCTGTTTCTCCTGACCTCATATTTCTCTGTGGGATCCTGTTGGTACACTGACACTCCTGGCCTCTCTCTAACTGATCTCACTCTTAGCGGAGGGGAGAGTGCTTTATTTAATTTGGAAAGGATCTGCATTTTCAGTTCAATCCCTTACGTGCGTGTTCTCACATTGGCCGGCCTACGGAGGAGTACGTTCTAGTCTGTTGTCTGCGTACGAGCTGACCCCTGGACAAGACCTGTGGTTGCCCAGCTCTGCAAGTACTCAGGTAAGTGATTCTGCAGCAGGGGTGAGTACTCACAAGCCCATCTGGCCACACGTCTCAAGTTGGACTGTCTTTCCTTCTTAATTTTTTTTTTTAAAGATTTTATTTATTTATTTGACAGAGATAGAGACAGCCAGCGAGAGAGGGAACACAAGCAGGAGGAGTAGGAGAGGAAGAAGCAGGCTCATAGCAGAGGAGCCTGATGTGGGGCTCGATCCCATAACGCCGGGATCACGCCCAGAGCCGAAGGCAGACGCTTAACCGCTGTGCCACCCAGGCGCCCCTCCTTCTTAATTTTTTAATAAAGATCTTATTTATTTGAGAGAGAGTGCACGTGAGCAAGAGAGCACAAGCAGGGGGAGCAGCAGAGGGAGAGGGAGAAGCAGACGCCCCACTGAGCAGGGAGCCCAATATGGGGCTCGATCCCAGGACCCCGAGACCATGACCTGAGCCCAGGGGAGCTGTTTAACCGACTGAGCCTCCCAGGCACCCCTCAAGCCGGACTTTCGAACCAGGTGCTCTTCATTTGTCTTCCACGTTATAATTCTCACCTATTTCTGAACTTCAGGTAGAGAGAGATGGGTTCCCCTAATCCTCCTCCCAGATGAAAGTAAGAAATCAAGGATATAAGTTGTTACATCAAATCTAGATTCTCTTTTTAAAACACAGGTGTCAGACCAGGGTTGAATCTAAAACAGGCAATAGGTTGTTTGTATGAAAGTCATAAAAGTGACAAAAGCTGAAAATAAAAAGTCGAGAAAAATGCAAACAAAAGACAAGACAATATCAAGCAAAGTGGGATTTAAAGTTAAAACTGCTGGGTAGGGTTAAGGGATGGTGCATCAAACCAGGAATAACAGCAGCTAAACAATTACTAGAAACGCAAGGAAAGGGACTTCTGTTTTCAGCTATCGGAGTGATTTTATCAGCTTAAACATCCCGCAGACAACAATAAAACCTCTAAAATCTTGGCTGTTTGAAGGCAGTGAGTGGAAAGCAGATAGGCTGCGTGTGCTCAAAGGGCCAGGGTCCTAGTGAGAAAGGAAGCGCGCACAGGTGGACCTGACATTCCATGCCACTTTTCACCTTGCAGAGTTCGCTGGTTCCGGCACAGCAGACTGCAGGCGCTCAGCGCTTTCCGCACCTACAGGGCTGGGAAGGAAGCCAGGACTGAAGGCCCAGGGTCTTGGAGAAAAGAAACATAAATGAGCCTGACATTCACTACTTACCTCTAGAGGCCTTTGATGACCCCTAAGCTATGCCGCAAGAGACGCTGAAACGCCAAGTAGAAAAGAGCAGCTGAGAAACTAAGAGGCTAAGAAGAGTCCAGGCAGCTCAGTGCCACGGAGGCAGGAATTGGAGTTTAGGGACTTCAAAGGAGGAGGGACTCTTACGGATGTTGAAAACACTGAAGGACAACCGTCCAGGAGTAAGGGGACAGCTGAGACAAAACAGTCTTATCCACCAGAAGAAATAAATCCCCTCACAAGGACAACTAACCAAAAAGCTGCTACCATTTTCCAAACATGTTGGCACTGAATAAAAACTTCTTGGATGTGCCAGAAGACAACACATGCCAAGTGATTGAAGATTGGAGAAAGCAGGTGATCGAGATCTTGAAGATTCTAGGTTTTAAACTATTAATACAGTCAAGACAATAGGTGTCCAATTGGAGGGTTCTACCAAAGAAATTTTTACATAAAAAGAGAAAAAATCAAATGGAAATTCTAGAACTGAAAGGTAGAGTAACTGGAACTAGGAACCCCATATGAATTTAAAAGCAGATTGGACAAAGCAGAAGATAAGATTTAGGAACTTATGATAGGTCCGTAGAAAACATGAAGACAAGTGTGGAGAAGAAAAGGAAGGAAAATCCAGAAAAGCACCTAAGAGAAATAGAGGACACAGCAAAAATGTAACACATACTTATTTGGAGTCCCAGAAAGCAAAGGGAGAAAGAATGGGGTGGAAGAAACACCAACAAGAATTTTCCAAAATTAACCAAGAGACATAAAGCTTTACATTCATAAACTCTCCGGATGCCAAGAAGGATAAATGCAAAGAGAACCACAACTAGCAGCGTCATGGTGGCCCTACCAAACCCCAGAGAAAAAGACATTGCCTTCAGTAGACACGTTACTTTTCAGTGGAACAGATGAAAGCAAGGAGGTGTGGACTGACATTTTATGAGCTGAGGGAAGTGCCAACCTAGAACTCTACGCTTAGCAAATTATCTTCCAAAATGAAAGCAAAATAAAAACGTTTTCAGAAAAACAAAAACTCGAGAGACTTCAATGCCAGCAGAGCCGCATTAAAAGGAGTGTTCCTGGTAGAAGGAAATCCTCCCAGCTGGAAGCGAGAACACCGGGAAAGGGAAGTAAGTGGTGAAAAGATATGAATGTGCCTGTGTCTTGGGGGGTTGAAAATATACTTGGATTAAGATAGTGTTGGGAAGGGGCGCCTGGGTGGCACAGCGGTTAAGCGTCTGACTTCGGCTCAGGGCGTGATCCCGGCGTTATGGGATCCGAGCCCCACATCAGGCTCCTCTGCTATGAGCCTGCTTCTTCCTCTCCTGCTCCCCCTGCTTGTGTTCCCTCTCTCGCTGGCTGTCTTTATCCTGTCAAATAAATAAATAAAATCTTAAAAAAAAAAAAAAAGATAGTGTTGGGAAAACTGGATATCCACCTGCAAGAATGAAACTGAACCCTCACTTCACATCATATACAAAAATAAACTCGAAAATAGATCAAAGATTTAAATGTAAGACCCGCAACTGTTAAAGTCCTAGAATAAAACACAGGGGTAAAGTCTCATGACATTGGTCTTGGCAATGATTTTGTGGAAAGGACACCAAAAGTACAGGCAACAAGAACAAAAATTACAAGTGGGATGATATCAGACTCAAAAGCTTCTGCACAACAAAAGAATAAAATGAAAGGCGTCTCTGAACGGGAGGAAACCATGTATCTGCTAAGGGGTTACTCTCCGAAATGCATAAGAAACTCCTGCAACTCAGCAGTAAAGAGAGCTAATAACCTGATTAAGAACTAGGCAAGGGACTTGAAAAAACATTTCTCCAAAGACAACACGCGAATATGTATGTGAAAAACGTGTTGACCGTCACTCATCATCAGGGAAATGCCAATCAAAACCACAATGAGTTACCCCCTCCTACTGTCAAGATGGCTCTCATTTAAAAAAAAAAAAAACGCATCGAAGGACAATTGTTGGAGAGGATGTGGAGAAATTGGAACCTTCGCACACGGTTTGCAGGAATGCAAAATGGGGCAGGTTGCTCAAAAAAGGAAAAACTGGAACTATCATACCATCCAGCAATCCCACGTCAGGGTATTTATCCAAAAAAAAAAAAAAAAATTGCAATCAGGATCTCAGAGATACCAGCGCTCTTCTGTTCCTGGCAGCATTTGTCACAGTAGCCAATATGTGGAAGTAACAGATGCCCATTGATGGGTGAATGGGTAAAGAGGCATATACGTCCAGTGGAAAACCAGCCAGCCTGTTAAAACAAGGGAATTCTGCAATCTAGGACAACATGGATGACCCTCGAGGACCTTACACCAAATGAAATAAGCCGCTCACAGAAAGATACATATTGCGTGATTCCTCTCAGATAAGCTGATGAAAACAGTCCGATTTATAGGATCAAAGCGTGGGACGGTTCCAGGGGTGGCAGGAGGTCCTTCCAGTGGGCGTGTTTCAGTTAAGCAGGACGAGCGAGCTCCGGAGAGGTGTAAACTCTGGACCTGTGCTCAACAGTAATCACTCTGCACTTACAAGTGTTAGAAGAGAACGTCTCATAGTAAGTGTTCTTACCACAATTCAAAAAATGTTTTCAAGCAAGTAAATGTCTAATTTCACTAGTGAAGAACTTAATGTTTTTAAAAAAGAAATAGAGGATTACAACGCAGAAGCCAGAGGAAGGTACACAGTTTGCCTTGCAAAGTCTGGCATTATCTCGTTAGTGTTGAAAATATTCATTATCCTCAGATAAAGATGCAGGCTGTACTCTCCAGGGTTACCACCAAAAAAAACAAAACAAAACAAAAACATCCCAAAACAAAAAAAAGTGTAACTAGAAGTTACTAGAGGAGGGACGCCAGGATGGCTCAGCTGGTGAAGTGTCTGCCTTCGGCTCAGGTCATGATCCCAGGGTGCTGGGATCAAGCCCCACGTTGGGCTCCCTGCTCAGCTCTGTTTCTCCCCCCTCTGCCCTTCCCCCTGCTTGTGCACCCACTCTCTCTCTTTCTCTCTCAAATAAATGAATAAAATCTTTTTTTTTTTAAGTTCCTAGAGGAGAACAGAATTACACTTGATTGTGGCAGGCATAGGACACGTTCCTCGGCTCCCCTTTGAAAGGTCTTGACGTTCATCTTCACCGAACAGGGCTGGATGACAACCGGCAACAAACAGCTCCTTCACCTGCCTCACTTCCTCTCCCCAGTCCTGCTCTACCCGCCCTCAGCCCAGTGGTGGTACCAGGTCCTAGCCTTCTCTGCCGAGGGCGGGGCCTCTCTAAAAAACAGTCTTTTTCCCCGGGCTCCGGTCCCCACTGGCGGAAAGAGAGCCCATCCAACCTGACTTCATCCTTCTTCCTTTCCTGGCCAGTAGGCCCTTTGTTTTCCCAACTCTGTCTCGGTGTCTGCTTCCGGGAGAACCCAACAGTCAACAGGAGGAATGGTCCAGGAAGGCAGGTGGGGAGATGGAGTTTAGGGACTGGCTCACTCCTGGCCTGGCCGGGGTGGAGCGTGGACCAGCGGGGTCTTGAAAGAACGAGCTGGTGGGGGAAAGGTGCTCGCAGAGTGATGACAGGCGATGGAAATGCGCAGGGCCGTGGGAGTGGGAACTCTAAGGATCGTGGAAACAGGTCGATGTCACGAAGCTGCATTGAGACCCCTCAGCTAGATGATGAAAAGTGGGTCTTTTTAGTGGCTTGCAGACCCTCTCATCGCACACAGTGGGAGGTCAGCCAGAGCTGAGTTCAGATGGCTGTACTTCGCATGGCTGAATGTTGCTGGAGGCAGAGCTCTCCTGACAATACCAGGGCCCTGGCTGGGAAAATCTGCGACCCTGATGCATGCATGGGGACACCTTGGTGGCTGATTATGGAGAATTTGACCCCTCGAACTTGTCCGAGTCTGTAGAAGTGGCCGACCCTCCCCCATATGTAAAGAAAATGCAGTGATTTCTCTGGGCAGCAGGAGTCTCTCTCAAAAACTGGCCACATTTCCTCTCCTGATGTCCAAGGCTCAGGCCTAGGTTACGATGCAGCATAACCCGCTCAGCGCCCCATTGGGCCTGATGATCCAGGAGGCTGACAGGGACTAGAACTATCCATGAGACTGGGCTCTGAGGGTCATGTGAGGGAACGGGAGTATAAGGCTAGATAAAGGAGCATTTATTGACTTGAGGGCACTCTTTTGGGATCCAAAATTTAACACCCTGTCAAGAGCCCCTGCAGAAGGTATAAACTTTCTTAGAAGCCTGTCAAAAGCAAGGACCCATGCTGAGAAATGGACCTGAACTGGAGTGCCCAAGTTGCCATGCACATGGCAGAGAGAGGCTTGTGGACATGGGTGTGCCGGAATCCACATGGTTCCAGGAAGGCCCAGAGATCAGACCATTCAGCACGGCCAGGAAGGTAGTCTGAGGACAGTGAGGGTGGCAGTTACAGAACTTGGCTCAGTGATGCCCGTGAGATGTCAGGGCCCCAAAGCAATGGAGACCCGGTCGTAGCACTTAACCACCAGAAGCCCGGGGACTGCAATTACCACAGCAACCAAAAAGGCCAAGGGGTGACCCTGAAAGACAACGGCAAGGGAAATCTTCCCAACGGGGTGGTGCTCATTTACTTTGTGCGGAGGAAGTGGCCCGAGGTTAGAATACACACAGACTTGGTCAATGCCAAATGGCCTGGCTGGCTGGTTCAGGACCTAGAAGGAGGAAAATCGAATGATCAGAGATAAGAAGGGGTGGAATAGAGGCACGTGATGGGCTTGGGGAGTGGACACAGAGGGTGAAGGTCTTTGGATCATGTAGTACGGCCCAGCATTTTCAGTAGAGAGGCACGGAGCAATCACACAGATGAAATTACTCAACCAGTTTGTGTTAGCCACCACTAGCAGCCACACCAACACTGAAAAGACAGGCAAAGGAGTGACATGCCACAGCAGCAGGGATGGGGGACATGCGTGGACCCAGCAGCGTGGCCTCCTACTTTCCAAGGCTGACTGAGCTGCTTCTCCATGTGAACATCCAACCTGCCAACAACTGGAGACCACCACGGAGCCACCAGTGGGGCACTGCTCTTCACGGAGACCAACGAGCCACTTGGTGGCAAGTTGATGACATTGGGCCAGTGGTGTGCACAAAAATAGACACTTTCTCTGGGTGTGGGTTTGACTTTCCTGGCTCCAGAGCCCCAGCGAGAGCAAAGGGCTTGTGGAATCTCTGACCTATAAGCATAGATTCTCATGACACGGCTTCTGACCAGGGAACCCACTTTATAGTGAAGGAGATGTGGGGGTGGGCCCATGTCCATGAGACCCACCAGTTGCAGCTTCCATCCAGAAGCTATCAAACTGGTAGAAACTGGAATAGCGTCCTGAATGGACAACAAAGCACAAACTTGGAGGCAGTGGCCCATCAGGATGGGACGCCATCATCCGGGACGTGGCATACACGTTGACTCAAAGATCTTAAATACGGCACCCTACGCCCCACAGGAAGAGCGCTCTGTTCTGGGGACCAAGAGGGGGAAGCAGGATTTGGCATCAGTCCCAGTGACCCACAGGTGATTTGTGCTTTCCATCTCCTCGACTCCTGGCTCTACAGGTTTAGAGGTTCTTGGCCCCAAAGGGGGGTGTTTGCTTGCCGGGGGATAGACTAAGGGTCCCTCTCAACGACAAGCTGCTGCTTCTGTCTGGGCACTTTGGGCTGCTTCCGACCCAAGGCCAGTGAGCTGTAAATGAAGTCGCCACCAAGACGGATAAATCGCTCTGGGTAGCAGGAGGAAGTGGGGTACTGCTGCCAAGGTGACCAGGGGAGGATATGTGTGGAATTCCGGTACCCCACCAGCGCACTTCTCAGTGCTCCCTCTTCCCACTCAGCCCGCGAACGGGCGTGAGCAGCAACTTGAGCCCAAGAAGGGCATGGTTACCAGGGACTCACAGTCCTCAGGAAACAGGGTTTGGGTCAGGCCACCAGAGAAGCCTGAGGCCCACAGGTGGTAGTTGTGTGTAAGGAGTTTGGAATGGATAGCAGAGGAGGGAGATGCTAGGGACCATTGTGGCCCCAAGGCTACTGTCATGGCCGGGCTGTAATTCATCCTACTAACTTCCCTCTTCTAAGTTTCCCCACACAGAGAGGCCCTGGAGGGTTGCTTCCTACACATGTATGAAAAAGTGGATCCACACAGCCCCAGGAGTGGTCAGTGGAAGAAACAGAGCTGAGTCAGCTCCCTCTTCAAGGAAGGATAACCTGCTGACCAGCTGTGGGGAAGGCGGTTGGGCGGCAGCCCTCAGCTTTACGGTAGGGCCAGTGATTGAGCAAGGGGTCACGTTCAACCCTCAGTGATGAATGACACGGGGGTGTAGGAGTTCAGCCACTTCAGTCCAAAGTGAAACTGTTCTGTTGGGCAAAGTTTAAAAAATTTTTTATTGAGGTATGATTGATATGTTATATTTTTTTCAGGTATGCAGTGTAATGATTCAATATTTGTAATATTGGGCAATCTTTGCTCTGAAATGCCTAGCTGGGCGGGGGGGGCGCTTTACCAGGTCTGAATCACCGTCCCCCAGCCCCCTTCCCTTCACAGAATTAGTCCTGACAAGGCTCTGTCAGCGTACCTTCGCCGCAGCCCTCTGCTTCTCATCAAAGTTTAATTGATGTATTTAAGAGGGAAAACAAAAACAAAAAACAGAGAAGAACAAGTAAAGAACAAAGGAGACACATAGTGAATGGTAGATTTAAGTCCAAATATGCTTAATTTAATGTAAATGGACTCAATGGCCCAATGAAAAAACAGATATTGTTTGATTGAATAAAAAAATACTAAATGCAATTGCACGCTCCTTATAAGAGACACCCAGGGAGCACTGGGTACTGTGGTGTTTTAAGTAGCTTTAAAAAATTATTTGAACATCTAGTCAAGTTGACACAGTACGTTTGACACAAGATAAACTCAGTACCTTAGACACAGTTGAGACATTGAAAACTGAAAAGGCATCTCTGGACCCAAAAGGAACACAAACATCTCCCAAGACCAGAAACAGAGCAGATGAGAATTGGAGAGAAGGGCAGTGGCTCCAGGATTCCCAGAGCTTTTATTGGCAGAGCTCCATGCAGAGAGGAGGCTGATGCCTGGGCTAGAGTGGACTTAGTCCCTCATGAAACAGGCAGGAGAAGGGATGCCAGCTTCTGCTTGGGGCTCCCGCTTTCACAGGGCAGCTGCCACCAGAGACCAGAAGGCACATGCTGGAGACCTGAAAGGAAATCAACCTGCTCCACCCTTGGGGATGACATCCAGAATCCTCTGTGGTTCCCTCGAAGGTCAGGCACTAAGTACCATCATAAGAGATGGTTGGAGCTGGGAGAGACAACCATAAAACCACCAGAACAGGGAACACAGAGGGAGAAAGAAAAAAATCATGCCACTTACAAACCAAAATTTCAAAATACATGCAGAATTCTCACATTAACACAAAGTTATCCAACTCAACATTTGAAATCCTTTTCAGATGAAATAGATTTTGTAGAACAGCCTGGAAAGACTGAAACACACATGCTTAGGAGACTCAAGGACAGAAATGAATTACTCCCCACCCAAAGAAACGGAATTACAAACAAAATGAGCAGAAGAGGAGGCAAATACGGAGCTAATTAGAAATCTTAGAAACCAAAACCATGTTCTTTGACATTTTAAAAACCCTTGATAGGGTGAACTGCAGACTCTAGTAGGCGGCACGCTGATGATTGGAAGATGGTACTGAGAAATTCAGCCGGCACCTTGCATGAAGAGAACATCACGATGAGAGCTGCCAGAAGGCTTGGAGGATGGCCCAACCGCTGTAACGTGGTCTAAGGAGAGTTCTGGAAGGTTGTGGAGAACTGGAATCTGGAGAAGTAGTAGCAAACATTAGCTGGCAATTTTCCAGGGTTAGAAAAGACATGATTCCTCAGATTGAACTTGTGTTTCGGGCACTACGTGGGATGAAGGACAATCCCACCACACTCGCTCAGTTGACTCGGAGGGATGTCTACAGGATATCATTGAAACAAAATGGTATTTTCCGGAAGTATACAAAATACAGTCTCATTAAAGGAAATATGAATGACCAAAGAAAAACATGCATGTAATGATTATAGGACCGTGTGAGCATGGGGGAAGCACACGAGAACACACACCAGATGTGATACACCACATTAGTAGGACAAAGGCTAAAAGTCATACGATCATGGAGGCAGAAAAAGCATTTGACAAAATTCAACATTTTTCATGATAAAAACTCTCAATAGGGGCGCCTGGGTGGCTTAGTTGGTTAAAGCGTCCAATTCTTGATTTTGGCTCAGGTCATGATCTCAGGGTTGTGAGATCGAGCCCTACATTGGGCTCAGTGCTGGACGTGGCACCTGCTTGAGATTCTCTCTCTCTCTTCCTCCTCCCTGCCCCTTGCCTCTGTTTCTGTCTCTCTCTCTCTCTCTCAAAAAAAAAAAAAAAAAAACCAAAACTCTCAATAAATTGTGCATAGAAGGAATGTATCCCAACATAATAAGGGCCATATATGACAAGATAGTGTTTTCATTTCCTTTGGATAAATACCCAGAAGGGGGTGATTGGGTCATATGTTAGTTTTATTTTTAATTTTTTGAGGAACCTCCATGCTGTTTTTTTATAGTGGCTGCACCAGTTCGCACACTCCCCAACAGGGCAAGAGGGCTCCCCTTCCTCCACATGCTCGCCGACATTTACTATCTCTTGTCTACTTGGTAATAGCCCCCTCACAGGGGCGATCTCACCGTGGATTTGATCTGCCTTTCCCTGATGATGAGTCATGTTGAGCACTTTTTTGTGTCCTTCTTGGCCATTTGTATGTCTTTGGAAAAATGTCTATTCAGGTCCTTTGTCCACTAAGTGCGTTTTTAATTTTTTTAATTTTATTTTTGCTATTGAGTTGTATGAGTTCCTTATGCATGCTAGAGAGCAACCCCCTACCAGATATATGGTTTGCAAATATTTTCTCCCATTTGTCGGTTGTCTTTTCATTTTGTTGACTGTTTCTTTTGCTGTGCAGAAGCGTTTTCGTCTGATGTCCCGTTGTTTATATTTGCTTTTGTTGTTGAATGTTCTGGTGTCCTATCAAAAAATTCTTGCCAAAACCAATGTCATGGAGCTTTTTTTCTGTTTTCTTCTAAGCGTTTTATACTCAGGTCTTACATTTAAGTCTATATTTCTAGACGTGGCAGAAACATTTAAGACCCTCTGAATATTCACGTACCCTCCCCCCACCATTTCTAGCCCTTTGGCAAGAGTTAAGGCCATGTAATTTGCGTCTAAGTTTTCATGTCCATTTCAAGTTAATTTTTGTGAGCAGTGTGATATAGGGATCCACTGTTTTACATGTGAATACTCAGGTTTTCCAACACCGTTAATTGAACGTTCCCATCGAGTGTTCTTGGCTCCGTTGTCAAATATTTGTTGGCCGTATGTGCATAAATTTACACCATTTTTTTCAACTTATTTGTGTCTTTGTATTTCAAATACATCGTTTGTATGTAGAATATCGTTGCTTTTTAAAAAATCTCATCCGGCAACATCTGCCTTTCGATTAGAGCATTTATTCCAGGAGTGGGTTAATTTCCTGTACTGATTGACGTTTCAGGCTTGCCGGGCCGTCTCTGTCGTATCTACCTACCGCTGCCGCTATGGCATGAAATCAGCCACGGACAGTCATGAACAAACATGTGTGGCTGTGTCCCAACAACACCTTATTTATAAAAACGGGCAGCAGGCAGTACTTGGCCTGCCAGCCATAGCTGGCCGAACTTTGGTTTCGTCCATTTATGCTGAGCGCAGTTACTGATAATGGTTAGATTTATTAACGTTAATCATTTATTTTAGGGTCACCTCGTTTTGTTGTTGCTGTTGTTGTTGTTCCTCTAATCCTCCTCCAAAGATCTGAGCAGAGGCTCACTCCCCCTGCAGCTCCCTCGTTGGGGGGTTGATGCCTAATTTCCCAGCTGCCCTGCCGGCCCCATCCTCTACCCCCCGACACCCAAGCCAGTAAGGCTTCAGCCCTCTGCCACCCAGGCTGTGCGGGTGTTGGGGAGTGCACACAGCTGAAGAGTAGAAAACGCACGCGTACCACCCAGTGCCCTTGTGTCTTTGAAGGGCAGACTCTCTCCCATCGGCCTGTTTTTTTGCTGAGCCCCCTCAGGTCTCTTGGTACACGGGTGCCGTTTGGCGGTCACCCAGGGATTTGGGCAGAGTTTCCACCCAGATTCCGGGCCTCCGTCCTCCTGCAGTGATCTTGTTTCCAGGATTTCTCTCCCCTCCCCCATTTCCAGCTCCTCTGCTAGCCCTGGGCTCTGGACCCTGGCCCCCCGAGCCGGTAAGATTGCGGCTTTCCAGCACCAGAGCTGCGGGGCCGGGGTAGCCCCTTACGCCCCTATCAGTCCGTTTCCATCAGCTGAGGGCCCTTCTCCAGAAGCGGGGCTGCAGTGAGAGGTAAACCGCCAGCGTTGACAGGGGCCGGGGCCCCCAGCCTGGGGGAGGGGATCCAGGCCGGGCACCAAGGGCAAGCTCCCAGGAGTGAGGCCGCATTCCACCCAGCCAGGGAGCTGGGTTGGGGCCGATCCCCTAGAAACCCCTGCTGCGCATGCTCCATCACCTCCTTTCCGCTTCTGTCCCAAGGAATCTTCAACCCGGAGGAAGCCCATGATGTCTCTCTGGAAACTCTCCTGTGATTTCAGGCCCCGGGAGCCTATGGCGACCACCGTGGAAAGCTCTGTTTCAGAGGCTCTGACTTGCCGGCCTCATCTGTCCCGGGCACTTTTACCCAAGTCCTTTCTCAGGAACGAGATTAAGTATGAAACTTTGGCCCCGCAGGACCCAGCCAGACCTGGCCCTGCCCCCAGGCCGTCTCCCTGCGAGGCTGAAGGGAGAAGAGAGCCCAGGGCCAGGCTTCCCTGGAGGGGTTTAGAGACTTTGCTTTCACGCAATTTCTGGTGATACAAAAATATATATTGATTGTTTTTGCTTTCTTTAAAACACATATTAGAGGGGTGCCTGGGTGGCTCAGTCGGTTAAGTGCCTGGGGCTCAGGTCATGTTCCCTGGGGTCCTGGGATCAAGCCCCGCATCAGGCTCCTTGCTCAGGGTGCTCCCCCTGGTCGTGCTCTCTCTCCCTCTCTGTGTCAAAGAAATAAATAAAATCTTTAAAAAGAAACACACCACACATATTAGAGTTTAGGGTCTTTTTCTATCAGGCTATTTCTTGGGTAAATCCCGCCTCTGAGTGCGGAGTGCCTGGCTCACCCGTGATATCAGAGAACGTCTGTTCTCACAATCGCCAAGTCCCGGAACGGAACGTGCTGATGACTTTAGAGCCGACGCTCTTTATTTTAAAAACTAGCTAAATGAAGTGTTCGATCCCAACAGTCTGTTCTGCACCTTTGAAAAGAGAACCCGCTGTTGAATACCAGGCTAATAGGGGAGCTTTCTGAGAGAAAAGGACAGCCCAGAGTCCAGATCCTGAAAGCAGACAGAGACTGAAAAGAGATGCAAAAACCCCTTCATGGAGAAAATTATAGGCAGTACCGATGCTGTTAGACGCCTGGGACCCATCACGGCTACTGCTTGCTGTTGTCAATTAGCCTCGTCAGCACGAGCGGGGGGTGCAGGATGGCCTCAGCACGACCACAGCGGTGTGTTTGCGGAGGGGGTGGAATTTCCAAAAAGGTTACGCTATCCTGAAATGAATCCTAACCTACATTGTTGGAAATTTAGGAAAATGGGGCAAAAAAACCATAAGCAAGCAGATAAAAACATGAAGGCCATGGAAGCTGCACCACAGTTTCTACTGTTATTTTTCTACTATTTTGTTTCCTCCACGAAGTCAGACGAGGACCATTTACGCTTTTTTCCCTGAAATCTGTGCGTGGGAGGCAAGATTACTCACATTAGAATTCAGCCCAGACATTAAGTCCATCAGGCAGGCTACGCAAAAGAGCCTCCGAAGGCCGACCCGCGTTCAGCTCCGCTCTGGGGCTCAGGAGAGGGGCCGGCCAGCCGGAGCTACCCCAGGGCCCTGGGCTGGCTCTTCCGCGGGGGTCTGCTCCCTGCCCGCAAGCCCGGTGGCTCTGGGGCCCGTCCACAGGCCTCACGGGGTTGATGGGGGTCCGTGCTGGACAGCTCGAGGGGAGCAGCAGGGGCTCACGCACCCCCTGACCCTGACGGCAGAGAGCCGGGTCCCCACCATGGAGCCCTTAGGGGCCCATGCACTGAACAGGATGGCGGCCCGGCTCAGAGTGCCAGCGGGGCAGGGGACAGTACCCCTTCTTCTGCGTGCGCTGCGGCTGCCAAGCTCAAAACCGAGTCCTTCATGCTCGCTTGTGCCCCATTTCCATCTCCCATAGGGCCCATTATGGGCCATTTCTGGGCCCCAGACGGCGACCCTGCTCCCTCGCCACGTGTCTGCCCCCCGAGGCAAGCGCCCTACACCCAGATCCTGCGTTTTCTGCCGGCACTTCTCCTGGGAGTGGCCTCGTGCATAAACAGGGGTGCGGGGGTGGGAGGCCAGGCCACCCTTCACCTCACACCCAGCCGTGGTCTGGCTGGGCTCTTGGAGCAGGTCAGGCCCCGGGGACCCCATGATCCCTGAGTCCCTGGCGATGGCGGTCTGCAGGGGGCGATGGGTTTGACCACACGAAAGTCAACATAAAAACAATAAGTCAAGCGGAGAAAGACAATTATCATATGGTTTCTCTCATCTATGGAACATAAGAACTAGGAAGATTGATAGGAGAAGAAAGGGAAGAAGAAAGGGGGGGTAATCAGAAGGGGGAATGAAGCATGAGAGACTATGGACTCTGAGAAACAAACTGAGGGCTTCAGAGGGGAGGGGGTGGGGGAATGGGATAGACTGGTGATGGGTAGTAAGGAGGGCACGTATTGCATGGTGCACTGGGTGTTATATGCAACTAATGAATCATCGAACTTTACATCAAAAACCAGGGACGCACTGTATGGTGACTAACATAATATAATAAAAAAATATTATTATAACAAAAACAAACAAAAAACAAGCCATAGTGGGCTTTGTCATCCACTTAGAACCACGGACTTAAAAGAGAAATATCTGCAACATAACTTAGATACGCTGAGGTTGTATTTTGTAAGAACCCATCCCACACTCTTGCCCACCCACATGGCCGCGCCCAGAGCACCTCAGTTTCCCTTCCAGCCCACAGCCCTCCTGAGGGTACACTGACGCGGGGCGGATGGGAAGGGGTGCCCTGGCTCGCCCCCCCGCCGTGGCTGCATGTGGTCCTTGTTCACGGGTGCCCGGTGCCCTGTGGGATTCCTCGAACAAGTGACCATGAGCGACGGGCGTGTGATGTATTCGAGCTGCAGACACAACACACTGTTGCTTTCACACAGACAGCGTATTCAGCTGGCCCCGGGTGCTGTGGTCTGATGTGAGGGTCCCCCGAGGAAGACCCCCTAATTTGAGAGCCCCCGAGTCACAGCCTGCGGCCCCCACCCTCACCACCTGCTCAGCAGGGCTCTACACCTCACTCCTGCTCCCTGTTTGGGTCCCATGTCCCAGGCCCACTGTTCGGGGTGGGGGGGGCTGTGGGGCTGCAGGGGGCACGGTCCCCTGGGCACACTGACCGTCCTCCCCACTTGTATTTATTCTGCAAGGTGACATTTTAAGGCCCGGACACAATTTTTATCAAGCAAGTGTCATCGCGCTAGACAGGAGTTTTGTCGTCTCCTGCCACGTCCCTGCTGGGGACACCGAGTTCTGGAACAATGTGCTCTGTTCTCTCTGCTGTCTCACGTCGCCGACCGTCTTCGGGGAGAGGCTGCCCTGGAAACAAAGCTCAGTGGTGAGACACCGCCTGGACGACGGGAGGGATTTCGGGTGGCAGTCGGTGCCTCTGAAGGGGGGTGGGCTCAGCTGGTCTGTGCAGGGGGACACGCTGAACCAGAGCACCCAGGACCCCAGGAGCCCAGGTAGGGGTGGGGAGCTCTGCCCACCAACCTGTGCCCTCCGACCTGGCCTGAGGTGCTGGCCCCGAAAACAGGAGAAGGCGAAGCTGACCCCTCTCCTCGCAGGAGGTCCCCAGGCCGGGGCCCTGAGGGCAGCTGGCCCCTCTTCTCTCCAGGAAGGATGGTGAGACCCCCAGGGCCTGTGGTCTCTGTTGAGGGTGGGGAGCCGTGGGGCAGCCCCTCCTGTCCGCCGGCGCTGGCAGCAGGTGCAGTGCCCGCCACAAACCACTTGTCCCACGTCCCACGTTCCCGGCAGGAGACCAGAGAGCCTGCGGTGTGAGCTCAGGTCCCGCACGCTGGCTTCTGGCTCCACGCCTCCCGCCCTGCTCCCCGCGCGCCCCCCCTTGCCTGCAGGGCCGGGGGCCACCATCACCCCAACCGCGCCTCTGCCCGGCTGCGGCCGCGGGGCCGCTCCTGCGTGGTGACGGCCATCAGGGCACGGACAGCCCGCATCAGTACGGCCGGCATGTCTCCCACACCGAGTGGTTCAAGCCCACAGCCCCGTGAGCTGAGTCCTGCCAACGGCCCGAGGGAATGTGCGCCCGCGGCCTTCACCGCCCAGCCTGGGTTTCCATCGGGGTTGGCAAAGCGGGGCCCCGGGCCACAGTTTCGTAAAGTTTTATTGGCCCGCAGCCACACCTGCACATTCCCGCTGAGCGTCAGCCTTGCGCGGTCGTGGCGGAGACGGGATGGCCCACGAAGCCTGGAACATTCCCTACCCTCCCCTGACAGACGGTGGGCGGGCGCTTGACTTCGAGGTGGTCGCCGCGCCCCCTTCCGGCCTCCTGGGGGATGGACGCCTGCGTCCCCTCAGTGCCCTGAGCCCCTGGGGCATAAAATCACGTCAGGGCCTCGCAGACCAGCCCTCCTCCCGCCGCCTACCGCGAGCTGGCCCTCGTTCTGAAGGGTCAATTCTCTAGAATGTTCTCAGCTCGAGTTCTTAATTCTGGCAAATAGTCTTCAAATGTGTTTTTAATAGCTTCAGATGAAACTCAAATCTTGTTAGGTGACGTCAAAGCAAATTCAAATATGAATCTCCATTTGCCTTTAATGTTTTCAAATATTAAAGTTATCGACAGAGAGGCAAGTAAAGGAATAAAAATGCAAATGAACGGGGAGAGACTCGCCCCCAGGCGGTGGCCGGGCCCCTTCTCCAGAGTCCGCCGGCCTTCCCCGCCCCCCAGCAGCCTGTCCGCGGGGCTCGAAGGGAAGCATCCAGGCTCTCCGCTGGGAAGGAGCTCATACCTCGGCTGTGAACACATTAAAGGAAGAAAAAGCCAAAGTATAACCGCAGAAACTGCTACCCTGAAGAGCTCATCTCTACTCTGTGTTCAGGAAACGAAGTCATCTGCCCATAAGCGTCAATGGCCCAAATTGCTGATAATTTCAGTAAAAATTAGGCCATTATGTGCCGCCACAACTGTTCTTTTCCATGTTGATGAAAAGTGAGGGCTGAGTCTTGTTCTCCTCTCCAGGCTTGAGGGGTGTGGGCTGGGGGGGTGGTTCCCTGGCTGGGGCTCTGCTCCTCCGTTATTCACTGGCTGCGATCCTGGGCAGCCAACCCCCAACCTTGGGCAGGCACCCCCCATGGGCCCTGGGCAGCAGATCAGCTGGACAGAGGCTCTGAGCCCTGACGGGGTGGACTGAGCCTGTGGTGGGGGCCCTCCCCCGTAGGGGCCTCTGGGGTGCGGGCATCCAACACACAGGTGAGGCACCCGCTTCTGGGGGCACAACACAGGGGCAGGGAAGGGCCGGGCTCGTAGGGGGGTGCCACAGGCCGAACCTGCGTGTCCCCCAATGCATGTGTCGAAGCCCTAGCCCTCCCCCCCAGCGTGCCAGTGTTCGGAGGCGGGCCTCTGGGAGGTGGTTAGGGTCAGACGAGGTCATGGGGTTGGGGCTGGGCTGGGATCAGTGACCTTGTAGGAAGAGACCCCAGCGAGCTCGCTGGCACTCTCTCCGCACCGTGCCCGTCGGGGGAGCACACAGTGAGAGGAGAAGAAGGCTCTGGATGGGCCAGTCCGGCCGGCACCTTTCTCTTGGGCTTCCAGCCTCGGGGACACAAAGAAATAACTGTTGTTTGAGCTGCCCAGGCTGACCTGGGCACTGAGCCTCATGCCAACCACTGGAAGGGCATTGCCGAGAAGGAACAGCATGAACAAAGGCACGGCAAGACACAGGAAGGCCAGGTGGGAAGGCAACTGCCCGCGGCTGGGGCGGTAGGGATTGCGGAGAGCCTGAAGGCCAGGCGAAGGGGCTCGGCTTTTATTCTGCGGGCTGTGGGGGAGCGCAGAGCCATTTTTGGAAGAAACATGCAGGGATTGGTGGTGCTTTAAGCAACGGATTCCAGTGCAGGGTGGATTTGTTCTTGTCGCCAGCCTCTCCCCACGGCTGTTTCCCTCCTGCGTCCAGCATGTCAGGCACAGACACTCCCCCGGAGCCCCGCGGACCTGGGGGGCGCTTCCGTTTCCCATTCAATAGAGCTCAGCTCATCCTCTCCGCAGCAGCCCTGGGAGGTGGGGACCCCGTCCCCACCCACAGTTGTGTTGGGTAATGGGGGGAGGAGTCCAGAGCCCAAGGCCCCCCTTGGCCACCAGGAGACAGATACTAGAGCGCCCGGACGCCGAGTGGGGGACAGCTGCCAACCGAGGGCAGTGCTGAGAGCCCACCTGGCCAGTCAAGTGTCCGCAGGTGGCCAGACCAGGCTCTGCCTCCCGTGTATGCGGAGGAGCCAGAGCCCGGGGCATCTGACTTCCCTTCCCTGGCACAGGCCCCGTTTGGAAAACCGGGCTTCAGGGTGGGCAGCTGGGAAGGAGCTGGGATCTGAGCTGATGGTGAGAGGTTCTCATTAGCCTCTCCCCTCGCTCACTGGCGTGACTGTCCCCAGCCACCACGGGGGACAAGAAACGCTCCAGACGCGTCCAGCCTTGAGTCAGGGGTGAGCAGGGGCCACTCCTGCCAGGAAACCTGGCCCTTCACAGTGCCATGTGTCTCTAGCCAGAGAGGGTCCTGCCTGCTCTCCATGACCAAGACTGCGACAAGGGAGCAGACCCTGGTGGCCTGCCAGGCCCTGATGTGTGGGAGGTAATCCTCTCTGCTAAGGAAGGGGCTTAACCAGCAAGAACAGAAGGCAGGCAGAAGTATCTCCCCACTTCAGAACACTTTCATGGGATTGGTTTGTTTTTTAAAGAAAAGTTCATTTACTATATATTATTCAATTAGGAAACCTGCCAGGCACGTTGATGTTTTTTTAAAAGGGCAAAAATAACCTAATAAGTCAAATTCGATTGGCAAACTAGAGTCTGTACGATTTCCAGAGTAGCTGAATGCCGATGTGGCTCAGATCAGGAGTGGGAATGGAAAGGCCGGGAAGGGTGTCGCGAGCGAGGGGCTGGAGCATGCAGGGCTGGGGGTGTGTGGGGGGGGACAGGACGCCAGACAGGGCGGGCAGGTGCCCCAGAGCCAGGCCCACTCCCCTGGGCCAGGCAGGGACCGGAAAGGAGGGCAGCGTGCCACCGGCTGGGGAGAGGAGAGAGCCTCTCGAGACGCCAGCCCCATCCCTCCCTTGGCAGGTCCCTGCTGCGGAGCCGGAGCTCGGGAGGCAGACAGCCCAGGCCGGGGAGACCTGATTTCCGGGACACGAGGACGGAAAGGGTGTATCTCTCCCGGAGGAAGCAGAGCGAACACCAGGCCACCATAACCCAGGCTCAGGTTGTCCTCGGAGATGCACACCCAGACACACGCGCACACATGCTGCTCGAGCCCTGCAGCACATGCTCTCGCACACTCGCACGCTCTCGCACACTCACAGACACACCCCCACACTCAGACCCCAGCACCCACGTGTAGCACGTGGAGCTCGCACACGCTAGCTCGGTCTGAAATGACCTGCTCGCTGAGCGGACTCGGGCCACCTGTTGCTGTTTTATCCACGCGGGGAGGCGCTTGTGGCTGCAGACAGCGCGTGTTCGTGTCAATGATGGAAACTGCTCCTCCCCGCGGCCTGCCTGCACCTGCCTGGAGCTCGGCTATGGGAGGCTCCTGAGAGCTCATGGCAGGACATAGGGGCGTGGGAATTGGTCTGAGGGAGAGGGAGCTGCCCTCGAGTCCCGTGACCCCCATCCGGGGCTGCTTTGGACCTTTGTGTCCCTGGCCAGGGGCTGGGCCAGGCGCAGCCTCCAGCAGCTTCCCAGGGCCCCTATAGCCTGGAACAGTCTAGAAGCTGGAGCAGGTGCGCCTCCCACACTGGGAGCTACAGTGCCCGGGTTTGTAAAATGTCTGACATTGTTTCCGGGAACGTCTTGTCCATGTAAGTAGCTGTTCCCGGATGGAACGGTGTCTGCAGGAGCTCACTTTCCCTGTGGCTCTGGCCCCTGGGGAGGGGGAGCGGCGTCAGGCCACCTGGGGGTAAAGCAATGCTCAGGGAAGGTGGGAGGAGGGCCTTGTCCCCTGGGCCAAGAGGAGGGGACGAGCAGGGCTCTGGTGGGAGACAGACCCCTGAGGGTGAGAGCGGGGAGGGAAGGGCTGGGCGGGGTGGGCGGGTTACCCTGGCCTGTTCACCGCAGTCCAGCTGTCCTCCTGCTTGAGGGCCCACCTCTGGAGCCCCAGTCTGTCAACCCAGCTTTGATCGTGGCTCTGCTCTTTCTGGGTGGGGGACTTACCTTCTCTGAGGCTCTATTTCCCCTCGGTTGAAGGGCGTTAATGATTTCAGCTCGGAGTTACTTAGGAGTTTTTGGTTAATGTAATGGAAATCAACTTGAGATAACTTAAGCTAAAAAGGAGAATCAATTCAGGGACCAGAGGGCAGCTGGGCCTTGGGTAGCTCTGGGACATGGAGCAGAGGACCAGCTGCACTTGCTCTGTCCCTGGCCTCTTGCCTTCTGCTCTGCGGCTCTGTTTCTGCTCTCTCCTCCCAGCCTCCTGAAGGGCAGGAAGTGACATTTCTAGTAGGAAGCTTTCATTCTTCAGACTTGGGCCCATGAGACTACTATTTCTTAGTCCCAAATTCTGAGGGAGGAGGTCTGACTGATACCATCCAAATCAGGTGCCCAAGATGCCCAGACTGGTCCCATAACTCCTGGGAGAGGCGGGGCGGGGGGGGGTGGAAACACCTCATAGTACAAAAAGGCTGCCAGGTACCGGCCCAGGCAGATAAGGGGGCAGGATACAGGGGTCACTGTAAGCTGGTGGATGGCTCACACAAGTGATAAGATTCAAGACTTGAGCCCAGGTTCTCAATAACTCTAAACCCTTGGTTTTTAACTCTTGCCCTAGGTTAGGTTCCCTTAGCAGAGCCTGAGACAGGATTGTTCTGTAAGTGGATTATTGAGGGAGTGACCTCAGAACAAGCCTTTAAAGAGGTGAGGGAAGCAGGACAGGGCAAGAGAAGCCAGGAGACTGCCAGCCTGGTCCTGTGGGAGCTCCGGGAGCTAGCGGCCTCATAGTTTTGACCCATCTTGAGAAAGGAAATGGAACCTTTCAGTCATTCATTAGGGGCTGCGCAGAGGGAGGGGTGCCTCCCAGGATCGCTGAGCTGGGCAGGTCCCAGTGGCAGAGGGCAATCCTGCAGGACAGGTGCAGGGGTGAGCCCTGAGCGCTTGGAAGGGCCCTGGGTGTCCAGGGGGCTCTGCGCACGGCACAATGGCATCCACTATACTCGCTCTGCTCCCTGATCTGGGGGCTGCGGACAGGGGCTGATGGATGAGTGCTCGAGTATTGTCAGGGACTCGATGACAGCCTGAGCAGGAAAGTGAGAAGAGGGAAGAGGTCCCTCCCATGCTCATGTCTGCCTGGCCCCCAATTCAACATGCTCCCCGAATCCCTAGGGAGAGCGATCCTGGGGAAATGGATTGTCATCAGTCCCATGAGGGCGGACCATCCCCGGAAAACAAAGACCCGCACCCCATGCTGTGGACTGTCGTATTCAGACGGATTTCAGACGAATGAGCAGCACGCAAGGAGCGTTCGCATCTAAACCACAATCTTCATTTAGGAACCCTTCCGTCACGATGACCCAGAAACGCGTCTCCCACAAGTTGGGATAACGCCATCAAAAGGGTCATGCTGCCCTCATGATTCTCTTGACAGGCACAAATTTATATAATAATCAGAAAGCATTTTTGACATTAAGGGGCCCAGCAGCCCAGCTGTGGACGTCTCGGATGGCCACAGCATTAGTCACGCCCCACAGGCTTGTCACCTTGTCACCAATGCCTCCAGCTTCCCCAGGAACACAGCAGGGTCTGGAAGCCGGCTTGTGAAATTTGTAAAAAGCGTTTTTCCAAATTACTCCTTCTGGGGGGAATTTGTAAAGAATTACATTACTTTGAGGATAATTATTCCCTCTGACCCTTTTTTTTTTCACATTTTGAAGATTGTGGTAAAACATACGTAACGTAACATTTGCCATTTTATACATTAAGTGTGCGAGTCACTGGCATTAAATATATTCACAGTGTTGTGCAGCCATCACCACTAGTCATTTCTAGAAGTTTTTCCCCTTCCCAAACAGAAACTCCGTCCCCATTAAACACGACTCCTTCTCCCCTCCCCCAGCCCCTGGTGGTCTCTGTCCTGCTTTCTGTCTCTATGAATCTGACTCCTCTAGGGACCTCGTGGGAGTGGAATCGCACAGGACCTGGCTTTCGTGACTGGCATCTTTCACTCAGCCTGGTGTCCTCACGGTCCATCCGTGCGGTAGCAGGTGTCGGAATGGCCTCTCTTTTTAAGACTGGAGAATTTTCCATGACATAGATAGGCCACTTTTGCTCATCCAGTCATCCGTTGATGGACATTTGGATTGCTTCCACCTTTTGGCTGTTGTGAATGTTGCTGCTATGCACACACCCAGTCATTTTGGCAATAGAACGTACTAGAACGAAGTCACGGAGGCCTTTGCCCCTGCAATGGCTCAGCTCCATAGGCCTGTGTCTCCAGGCGGAGTCCCAGGAAGAGGCAGGCTTCAAGGAGCTTTGCATCACGAATGACGAACCACATGGAGTTAGGAAATGAGTCACGGATTTCAAGAGTCTAAACGATATTCAGACTGTTTGACCAGTAATCCTGTTAGGAATTTACACGGGAGAATCAGGACACACCCTGAGAGGCAGCTCAGGGCTTCATCACAAGCAGAGGCACCAGGGACATTAGTTAATAGACAAAATAAAAAGAATTTCTTCTCTGCAAACCAAGCTGGGGGGGGGTGTGAATTAAATTTGCTCCCACCGTGTCTGTAATGATATGATTTAGATCTTTTTTAATTTGACCTCTGTAAATCGAGTAAGAACAAGGCATCAGCTAAACCCAATAAGCCTGAGGGAGAAGAGGGGAGGATGAAAGCCATAAGAGGAGGTAAGAACAGTCAGATGCGGGGAGCCCACCCTGTGCTTGTGTCCCACCCGTCTCCATCCTCTCGCCCTGGGGGTGCACCCCACAGCTGGGGCCATAGCCCAGCCATCTGCTCTGAACTTCCTGACTCGGGTGAGTGAAGACCACCTAGCGGCATAGCTTCGTGGACCACCTCCTCCCAGCACCCCTCTTTCACCCAGAGCCCCCGGCCCACTCCCGGAAGAGGCCTGCCCTCCTTCTCTCCCCACCTGGCACTCCGTCAACTGAAAAGAAAAATTTCTCCAAAACGCTACAAACAGGCAACACATTTCTGCAACGGGATCAAACACTTGGCGCATTTCCTGAAGATCCACACACACACTCCCACTGGGACTGGGAAGGAGCCCCGGCCCCGCGAAAGCTCCCCGCAAGGCCGGCAGGCTCCCGGCCTCCAGCGGCCCGGCCTCCGCGTCCTGCCCCGGGTGTCCCGGCTCCCCAGCCCCATTCCCCTAGGCAGGGCCATCCATCGGGGTCACGGGGGCTCAGAGACAGAAAGCGAGCCCCAGATGAAAGTCCCTGTAATGGACCCTGTCATGCTCCACAAGGTGCGGAGAGGGAAATCAAACCAAAAAGTGACCAAAGGAACCAAATTACTGTATTTCAGACGCAGAGCCGAGAAGCAGCCTCTAATGGGAGTCGGGCAAATGGCCCCCAAGCGGGAAGTGGGTCAGCCCTTCTGACTTCAAGCGCGACAGCGGCTTTCATCTGTCTCCCGGCTCAACTGTCGCCTGTGAAACTGCTGCTTTCCTAATGGGCCCCCTGCGGCACCCCCCCTCCTGTCCCCACCTCTGTCACCCCCTCCCCCGGAGGTGACAAGTCTCACCCTGTGCTCATTGTCATTTGTTCTGCTTTTAAGAACTTTCCTTTCTGGACATTTTATTCTTGGTGAAAATACGTCTTTATTTTCTACACTGTTCCTTGGGAAGGGAAAGTTTTAAGACAGTTTCGAAATCCCTTCTCAGTTAATAGGCTGCCGAGCAAACAGTCATTTTCCTGGCGGAATGATTTTCAAAAGGAGAGACTAAAGCTGTTTTCTCCCTTGTCACGGTGATGAGACTTTGTGACCATCTTAGTTACAAAAACTAATCACTGTCCTTATGATACGTCCTTTCATTGATCAAAACTGCAATGGCAAAATGGCCATAAACACCCCTGGTCCTGTGCATCTTGCCGCGTTTGGAATGGATGGGCCTGAAGGCACGAGAGAAACCGCTTCTGTGACGGTGTGAGGGCTCTGGCGCTGGCTGGGGCTGGGGGCTTCCCGGGGCCCCACCATCCCCGGGAGCCACCCTCACAGGCCTGGCTGCATGGTCCCTCCGGCTCCACCGTGTTTGGGGCCTTGGGGCCCGGGCTGCGGGGAAGGTGCTCTCACAGAGGGCAGTGGGCGGGCTGCCCTGGAAACACTTGCTTCTCCCCCCACCAGCGGCCCCCACGCGAGGTGGGCAACCCTGACGGATAGCCCACCTGGGACTCAGGCCCCCCAGCCAGGAAGACTCTCGCCAGCCCCTTCCAAGGGCTCTCCTTCCCCTCACCTGTGAGCCTCAGGGGAGGGCCCCACGTGTGGGGGGCAGGGGCCAGGGCCAGCAGGAGGAAGGGTCTGTCTCCGGGTCCCCAGCCCCAGGCAGTCCTTCTTTCTCTTCTGGACACAAGGTCAAGGCGCTCCCTGCAGGTGGGTGGGGGGCAGGGGGAGAACAGGCCTGATCAGCCCACGACAAGCCCTCAGACAGGCCTTAAAGGGCACTGGGCAGGGAGGGTCTGCCCACTGGGGAGGCTCTCGGGCATGAAGAGCACGTCGGGGGAAACGAGCTAAAGGACACCAGGGAGAGAGCGGAAACACCGAGTCCCCTTTGGGGAACCGGGCAAGGAAAGGCCGAGGGCACAAAGGAATCACGAGGGTCTTCCAGACGGAGCACCTCTCAGCGCCCCTGGTGTGATTCCGACCCCCCGGAGGAAAGAGGAGGTGCCAGGTTGAGACCCCTACCTGGGCCATGTGGGCACTTGACGATAGGCCCCAGAATTCTAGCCACTCCTTTGAGTTTGGCTGGGGGCTAGCCTCAGTTTCCCTTCATCTTCAGAGAACTAGCTCATGAGCCTTACCTTCGGGAAGATCTGCCCTGGAGCCCCAGCTCGTGGAGCCAGTCAGGGCATCAGGCTGGAGGCGCTGGTGCTGCCAGACTCGGCCCTTGAGGCCAGAATCAAACCCGTCTCCGAGAGCCTCTGGACACGCAGGCTCCGGGCACCCCTGCACACCCACATCCCCTGTGGCTGCACCGTGTTCTGGGGTCCCACATGCGGTACCCCATGGTCCCCCCAGCCTCGTCTCTGCCCATCTCCATGCCCCTCCACAGGGATGCTTAGGCTGGACTAAGCACCTGGGACACCTCTCAGTGGTCATCTGACATCCCTTCTAGAAAGAGCATCCTCGTGTGGTTTGTTTGGACTCCTGGCCTGGACAACCTACGGTGCATCCAAACCTCAGGAGTTAGTGTCCGGTTGCCCTTGGACAGAGTGATGGCATTAAACACCTGGTCATGTGAGCCGGTGGGATCGCAGCCCCCCTGGAGGGCAGGCTGCCCCTCACATGTGCTGGAGTTCCCTGCGGTTGTGGACGTGAAGCTGACCGAGGCCTGTTCACCTGCTGGCTGCAGCTTCAGAAGCATGGGCAGGTCTCCTCTAACTCAGGTGTCAGGTGTGAGTGTCACCTAAAAAGCCATCAAAAGTGGGACAGAGGTGCGAGGCAGCCCCAAACCGCTGGTGACAAAGCCTGGTGGAGTCCCTTGGTGGCTCTGATCTATGTGACTGCTGATACTGTCAGCGAGCCTGAAGAGGTCACATGCTGTGTTGGGGGTGGTGTCACCTTGCCAGCATTCGGAGGAGTCCAGCAACACCAGCCCAATGGGCAGTGGGGTCAAAGGGAGTTAGGAGCAAGCCTGGGCCCCCCCCCCCGCCATGCCTTGACCCACACCAGCCCTCTGGCCTGCTCAGGGCTGAGGGGATATATCAGCCCTGCCCTGCCCATGTGACTACACGGCATCAGCCCTGTGCGTTTGTGTTGGGGCTGGGGATGACAGGGGGTTTCACTGAATGTTCACCATGTGACAGTTCAGATACATTTGCAATCTCGGGAGCTTGGGTGGTGATTCCTAAATGGATGGTGCACAAGATGACCACGGGAAGAGACTCAGGGAAAAGCCATGGGTGTTTCTGCAGTTACAGGTAAGGGCATCTCGCCTTCCGGGCCACACGACAAAGAATGATTCCTGCCCTGAACCGACTGATGAAAACAAAAGCAATCAACAACATGAAACAGAGCAAAACCAAATGCCAAACAATAAGAATCTTCAGCAAAGGGATGGGACATTTATTAATGTGTAAAACTATAAACCTTCATGCCTTTAAACAACAACCAGGTAGACAAGTTTATGGGAAAAGACCCCATTTATAATGGGAGGAAACAAGGTGAAACAATCAGGATTACATGCAGCAAGAAATGGGTAAAAACTGTGTGAGGAGAACTTGAAACTCCACATGGAGGTGGCTGGGTAGAGTGGCCTCCAAAGATGCTCACGCCCTAATCCCCCAACCCAGGAATATGCCAAGTGGCCTGGCCAGAGGGACTTGGCAGATACGATGAAGTCACAGATCCTGAGGTGAGAGATGGTCCTGGCGTGTCCGGGTGGGCCTGGTGTCAGCACATGGAGGCAGGAATGTGCAGAAGGCTGCGAGCCAAGGAGTGTGGCGTCTCTAGGAGCTGGAAAAGGCAAGAAACCGATCCTCCCCTAGGGCCTCCAGAAAGAACCAGCCCTGGGGACCGCTGGACTCTAGAACCCCAGCCTCCGGAGCTGTGCGACCGTCCCTCCGTGGTCAGCGGCTAAGTCTTCAGGGTGTGGACGGCAGCCACAGGAAATCCACGCACTGTGTTTTGCAATGTTTGGAAGTTTTCCATGAATATAAAAGTTTTAAAAACATGTTATCAGCCTTAATAATAAGAGTGCGGTTACTGGTCGTGAGCAGCCAGCCGGCCCTTAGCACAGAACTGAGAGTCAGAAATAAGCCCCCCACACACAGAGCTGGTATAGGAGGCAGGTGGCGTCTCAAATCATCGGGATGATCCGACCTTCTAAGAAATAGCGAGGCAACCATTCCTATAAACTGTAAACAAATGAAATCACAAATTGCTTCTAGAAGAAAACACAGAACGTTTCCTTTACAACCTCAGGGCGAGAAAGGCCTTTCTAATGGATTCAAAAGCCAAAAGCCATGAAAGATTGATAAATTCTACCACAGTGAAGAAAAACAGCTCTGCCTGCAAAACAAACAAGGAGGCTTCCAGCAGCAGAGGCAAGAGTCAGACGGTAACCAGGAAAATACTTGTCACTCACCGAAGGGCCGAAGACTTACCTTCCTCCAGCAGGAAGAGTTGCCCGAGGGAGGAAAATACCAACATTATAATAAGAGGGAAACAGGAGCAGAGGCTCTGCTGAGCAAAGTGCAAACAGCCCACACATGTGAAAAAATGCCCTTTCTCACTCATAATAAAGAAACTCACGGGGCGCCCGGCTGGCTCAGTTGGTGGAGTGCAAGACTCTTGATCTGGGGTCGTGAGTTCGAGCCCCATGTTGGGGGTAGAGATTACTTAAAAATAAAATGTTTAAAGGGCCGCCTGGGTGGCACAGTTGGTTAAGCGTCTGACTCTCGGTTTCGGCTCAGGTCATGATCTCAGGGTCGTGAGATCGAGTCCCGCATTGGGCTCTGCGCTCAGAGGGGATGCTGCTTGAGATCTCTCTCCCTCTCCCTCTGCCCCTCCCCCTGCACATGCTCTGTCTAAAATAAGTAAATAAATCTTTAAATAAAATAAAATCTTTAAGAAAGAAAGAAAGAAAAGAAAAGAAACACACACCAAATTATCCTGAGTTGCCACTTCTCACCTGTCGTTGGCTTGACCACACGCCTCACTCCGGAAGCTGGGCTGGAGCACGAGCAGAATGGTGCAGCCCCAAGGAGGGCATTTTGGCAAAGTCTGTGAAAACGCCGAGTGCGCTCACCCCTAGACCCTGCCCTCCACTGCGGGGGGTCTTCTATAGATATCGCAGGGGTGTGGCGACCACCCGCCAGGGTGCTGGCCAGAGCAAGGGATGGACGAACTGACCGCCATGCATGGACGTGGAAAACACCCCCGGTCCTCGGGATGAGTGAGAAACGGCAAAGTGCAGACCAGTGTAGACAGCGTTTCCTTTCATTTCTGCTCACAGATATACAGTCTTCTTTCCTTGTGCGTGCATTCGAGGCCCGGGAAGGCACCACGGATCCCTAACGACTCGTAGCCATGGGGTCTGGGCGGAAATAGGAGGGGTGGGTGGGGAGGGTGGGAGGCTTCCCGGGGCTGCCTTTCACATCAATTTTGATTTTTGAATGTATTATCTTACCAAAAAATGTGGCTTTTTTAATTAAAAAAGAGATTGTCCTGTTAATACCTGAAATTTTCCTGTTCCATTTTGTTTTCATTCCTGAGAATTAAAAACAAACAAACAAAACTGGAGGCGGAAAAACCCGCGAACACCAGCAGCTCTTTTCCAAATACACACAGAATAAGAGGTGGCCGGGAGGGATGGAGGAGAGGCTTGGAAGATGTTTTTGATCAACCTGAAAACAGAATCAGTTCTTAGGACCCAGCCCTGCTAACCTCTGGAGCTGAGCCCAGCAAGAAAGTATCCTGTGTGTATAAAATATTATGTTTCCAGAACAACGGAAAAGGTCATCCCTGGAAACAATCTGGCTCAGGCGTGTGGACCAAATGTTTGGGGAGGGGTGGGATGATGGTTACAGGTCGGACATGGGAGAGCCTGAACCTGACTCCTCAGACAGGAAGGAGCCATCCGGTGCCCCAGCAGGAAAGAGGTGCAGTCAGATCGAAGCTCCCAGGGGCTTCCACGGAGTGACCTGGACAGGGAGGGGCGGGCAAGGTGGTGGGCAGGGCGCTGGGACCAGCCACAGACACTCTGACTCTCTGCCCCCTGAAAGGTGGGGTATGTCTCCCCACTCCTGCATCCGGGCAGACCCTGTGACTGCTCTGACCCCTGGGACACAGCAGAAGGTCCAGGCGTCTTCTGCCTCTGGGAGCTCAGCTGCCACGCTGTAAGGGAGCCCAAGGAGCTGCGTGGAGGGGGATGGGGGCCCGGCTCCAGGCTCCAGCTGTGTATCCCCCAGCCCTGCTCGCATCAGAAAGGAGCTGTCCCTGCCGAATCCTGCCCATACTGCAAGGCTGTGACCAGGTCAAGGTTTTCAACCCCAAGGTTTGGAGGCTGTTAGTTACATGGCCATGCATGCCTGAAACACTGGCCACGGGGAGGCTGGGATGGAGGACTTGGCTGGACTCCACGGACAGACACGTGGCGGGACTTGGCTGGGACCAGCGCAGTGGCAGGAAAAGCCTGCGGCAGGCTCTATAGCCGTTCCCAAGGCTCGTGTCCTGCGAAGATCACAGCCACCCCTCCCCGCCCTTACCCCTAAGCCAACAGCTCGCAGTCTCCCTGACAATGCCGCCGGCGGGCTGGGGGGCCAGCTGTCGGGCAGGGGGCTGCTGGCTGGGCAGCTTGCAGGACAGCTGTGCTCCCCGGAAAAGGATGGTCCGGCGATGGTAATTGGCAATGTCCTTCCTTCGGCAAGTCAGCCTGACTCTTCAAATATAATAACAGGGTTTGAGAATTTAATTTTTTCCCCTTGCTCACGATCTGTTCCATTCTCAGTGCATTACAGGGGAGGAAAGCTCTTCCCACGAAGGACCTGTCAGCCTGATTTCCTCTTAATTACCGTTCATGTCCACTGTCCTACCTGACCTATGTCTTCTTTCTTAAAAATATAGAACCCACACAAGCCTTTGCATTTTTCTCAGAGCTGAACTTGACCCCAAATACTTGTCAGTGGAAATGAGGGAGCTGTGAGTCTTGACCAGCTCGTCTTGGTGGCTGAGATTCTCTATTCTGGAGGACTAATCCCAACCACTAGGGATGCCTGGTTAAATTTGAATTTCAGACAACAACAAATAACTTTTTAGCATAACACGTCCCAAATGTTGCATGGGACATGCTTACACTCAGAATATACTCGTTGTTCATCTAAAATTCAAATCTGTATTTGCTGATCACACCTGAGTCAGCTAGGGGGCCGACCACAGAAGCCAGAGGGCTCGGTGCAGCAGGAACCACCCAGGGGGAGGAGAGAGGAAGACACACAGAGTCCAGACCAGCTAAACCAGACTTGCAAAGAGGGAGAGGAAGCAGCTAGCAAAGAAATAGTGGGAATCAGATGACCAGGGGTCCTCCTTCCCCGGGACTTCCCAGAAGCCCTTCAGGCTGATGCAGACTGGGATGATTATTCGTCCTCAGCAGGAAGAACGTTCTAGACCAAGGAAGCAGGACTTGCAAAATTATGGAGGTGGGTTTGCCTCCCATAAATGGCCTGACTCTGTCCACCCTTCCCCACCCCGTCTGCCCCCACCCTGCTGGACCAGCACGGGGACAAGGCGAGGGAGGCACTTGCTGTGGGTACAAAATTGCAGGGACACCACAAACACAACAGTCAAGGTAAATATTTCAACACAATATTTATCAAAGTAAGTATAAAAATACCCATGGTGAACAAAATATCAAACATTCCAATAGAGTTCCTCAAAAAATTGCAATCTTGAATTACTGTATGACCCAATGATCAATTCCTAAGTGTGAGTCCAAAAGAACTGAAAGTAGGTGTTCCAGACAAAAACTCATACACCGACGTTCACAGCAGCGTTGCTGGCAATCGCCGAAAAAGTGGGAACGACCCAGTGTCCATCAACTGATGAGTAGATAAAAATGTGGTCTCGCCATAAAATGAGATCATCTTCAGCCGTGAAAGGCACGAGGCGTTGACACCCGCTACCGCGTGAGGGAAACTTAGGAACATTCTGCTCAGCGGAAGAAGACAGTTAATAAGGCCGCGCATCATGATTGCTGTATGGGAAACGTCCGGACCAGGCGAACAGGACCGATTTCCCCCTTGGCCCTTAGAAGGAACCAGTTCGACCAACACCTTGACCTCGGAAGCCAGCCTCCAGGACTGAGGAAGAGCACGTTTCTGCTGTGTGAGCCACTAGCTTGCGGTGCTCTGTCCTGGCAGACCCAGCAAACGAACGTGTTCCCCTTTGTCCGGCTGGCAAACATTCTAGAAGTTCGGTAGCACCCAGCCCGGGGCTGGGGCAAAGAGTATTTCGACTCTGTGAGGGGGTTGTAACGGGACGCAGCCTTTCCTGAAGACAATGTGGTGTTTCTAACAAATGCTGAGATGTGCCCACTCTGGGTACACTGTCCCCCCCCACCCCCGGGCTGAGTCTCCTGCACCTGCTTCTGGAAGACGTCTGCACCAGCAAGTTCGTCTCACAGCAGGACGCTGGGAACCGAGGGACCCTCCATGACCCAGGGAAGGTCATTGGGCAGATGCACTGACGCCGTGGTGGTGCCCGACCACAGAAGGCTGATCCTCAACTGGAAAGCCACGTGAGATGCATAAAATAAGAATGCGAGTTGCAGAAAAATAAACATCACGAGATTCCGTTTTGCTTTCTTTTTTAAAAATTGTGCGTATAACCCAAGTGGAAACAGAGACACCTGGAAAACACACGCCCCTCATTGCAGAAGTCCCTTCTAGGAGGAGGGGTGGCAGGACTTGTGTTTGTTATTTTAAAAACTTTTTGAAAAGTGATACTACGATTATGGATGACTTTCGTGTTTTACGCTTTTCTGCCCATTGCAGACATAACATCCTTGACAATAAGCATTTAAAGTAAAGTAACTCCATACCTGGACTACGATGGAGGACGCACTCTGTGTTCAAAGGAGCAGGGCCCCGTCCAACAGCCCCCCGGAGCTGTAGAACTGCACAGCCTCGAATCCAGATCATTCTAGATAATCGGTCAGTACCATTCAGAGTCCTGTGCTGGCTGACCCGTCTCCCCCCACACCCCACCACCCGTTTGCTTTTCACAGTGACCCTGTGAAGCCGGAAGTTTACAGGTGAGGGATTGGAGGCACAAGGAGGGCTGGTGACAGAGTCAGAGTCACACGGCCCGTGAACACTGAGACAGGCTTGGAACCCGGCCGCCACCAGCTCCTTTCCCTACCCTGACGGGTGACTGGAAGTGTCTCCAGCACCCCAGCCCCAAACCACTTCAGCCAGTGAGCCTCCTGGGGAGGGGGCAGCTGACCCCCCCCCCCGGTAGGGATTCTCCCTCAGGAAGGGGATCATCAATCCCTGAATGAGTGGCTGAAGACGGTGAGGGAAGTGACTCTTCCCGACGGCCCTGCTCTCCCAGGGACATACATCGATGGTGACTCTCGGTGCCCAGTGCCTTTTAAGGGACTGATTAGACTCCTATCCACCCGTGAGCGGGCCACCAGCTGGACTCGGTCAGCCCCTGACTGGCTCAGGGCAGTGGCTGGCTCACGCAGGTGCCCGCGGGGTCAGCAAAGTGCCTGGTTCGGGGTTTGCAGAGACACGAAGCAACACAGGGCAAGTTCCCACGGAGGGGTGAGGGGAGGAAGCAGACCGCAGTGAGTCCCTTGTCATCAAGCTTAAAAAGCAGGCAAAGCCAGTCCCTGCTGCTAGAAGTCCGGCGGGGGGGCCCCTCTGTGAGGGAGGTGTCGGGTAGGGGTAGGAACAGCTCGGTGCCCAGGGACCTGGGCTCGTCGCACCTCAGCAGGGGGCCGGTGATACTGTGTGTTTGGGCGAACACTCAGCCAGCCCAATACTCACTTGTGCATCTTTTTGTAGGTGGATTTTTCTTCAACTAAATTTTTTTTAAATGTTTGTTGTTTGAAGTCCCTTAAGTATTTCGGGTCCTAAGCTGCTTGTCTGCATAGCTCAGGACCCCAGGTGGAAATGCCCCTTGCTTCTGACACGGTCCCTCCCTTTTGGCCCCCCAGCGGCCTGCCCTCTCCCTCTGCACCCCCATCCTGTTAGCCAGATGGGCTCCCACATGGCCCTGGGGGTGCTGCCCACGGGCCGAAGGGCCAGGAAACAGGTGCAGCTGTGCGGGGCCTGCAGCTGAGTCACCAGCCTCCAGCCCCCCGAGTGCAGAAAATCAGCTCTCCCCTTCCTCCAGGGTGAGCCACCAGGAAAACACCCAGTGGGCTGAGTCAGCCCGGGGCACAGATGGAATCTCGGAGCCGAGCCTCTGACCAGCAGCTACGTCCAGGATACCAGAAGCTGCTCAGTGTGGGCTGGCAGAGGGGGGTGGGGAGGCATGGAGGCGGAGGGGCCAGGCAGGTGCCCCCCAACCCGGAGAGGTGGGAGCAGCCAGGGGAGCGAGGGGCCTGGAGCCCAGGGCAGTGGAGGAGCCGGTGGCAGGTGGGGAGGTGGAGGAAACAAGATGCTGGGGGTGGGATTAGGGGAGAGGGAGGCTCCACGTGGGGAGGCTCAGGCCAGAGGGCCCAGGACTTCAGCAACGCAGGACCACGCAGAACAACGGGCCCCACTCCACACACCCTGGCATCTCACGGGCGGGTTTGCACGGCAGCCGCCTCTGGCATGGATGGAGTGTGGGATGCCGTGGGTGTGTGGCTGTGGACTTAGTGGAGACCCGATGGCCCCCAGGCTCGGCTCAAGCCCGTCCCCGTGGGGAGACGGCAGTTTGCGGAGCTGAACTGGCAACTCTGTAGGGCACGTTCAGCCACCTGTCTCGATGCCAGTGGAGGGGGCCCTGTGGGCAGGGGTGTTCCTGGAAGCCATTCCCGCACCAGGACCCCCTGCAGCACCCCAAGTGCGCACTGTAATGTCCTCACTGTGAACCCAACAGGGCCATTCCCCCGAACCCCGGAGAAATGCATCCCCGATCCAGCTTGCCCCAAGAGAACCCAGAAGCACCAGCAGCCTCCCTGCACCACTTTGCGTCAGGGCAACCACAGCACGGGGAAGGTGATGTG
The DNA here is from genome assembly GCF_002007445.2 of Ailuropoda melanoleuca. NCBI lineage: Eukaryota > Metazoa > Chordata > Mammalia > Carnivora > Ursidae > Ailuropoda > Ailuropoda melanoleuca. The sequence goes on from NC_048233.1 coordinate 86,637,561, forward strand.
GAAAGTTCTGGACTGATTGTGCTCTTAGCTCATTTCAAATTTTATAAATACACACCATCACGGAAACATCTGTCTTGGACCCGCTCAAGGCAGAGCCACTAACTGCTAACCTGCGCCCTCCTCCCTGTGGTCATGGAACCCCACTTTCTGTGGGGCACCAGCACCACTCATGACAAGAGACCGCGTCACTGCCTCCATCACAGCTGGACGCCACCGGCCGGCAGGATGTTCAGGGAAGTGCTGAGGTCCTGGTGGGGTCGGTAGGTGGTGTCCCTGTGTCCCTTTGTCATCTTCTCTTCCAAGCCTGTCCTTCCGCTCTACCAGGTTTGCTCCCCACCAGCACTGGCGGTGGTACATCCCTTCGTTTGTTTGCATTCATTAATTCATTATCACACATCTGTTCACGGCTTTGTGTGAGACACTGAATTAGCTAGGAGTCATTCCAGCTGCCTATAACAGAAAACGCCCAAATAACATTGGCTTAAATAGGAAAGAAGTTCATTTTTCCCTGTTGTGAAATGGGCCTGGAGGGTGGTAGCCCAGGGACCCGTGCTCCTCCAGTCTCGCTGCCATCCAAAGTCATCACCTCATGGCCCAGAACGGCTGCTCCACTCTAGCCCCCACATCCACATTCCAGACAGCAGGAAGGAGCAAGGTAAAAGGACCTGAATGCGGGCCGACCCCTGGGACCCCCTCTACCTGGAATGGGCTGGGCCGCACCTGGCCAGTCCTGCTCACTGTCAGGTCAGGCTCCCTGAGCCCACGGAGCTCCTCCTTCTCACGATAACGAGATGGTCGTGTGTATGACCGTTTTGTGTGTGGGTCTCCGCTGGACTGTGGTGTCCAGGAGCACAGGCCAGGCACCAGGGCAGGCGATTTCCCTTCCTGGGGGTGCACGCTGAGCCCCGGTGTGAGCCACGGCCAAGGTTTTCCCGGGCCCTGGCACTTTTTGCTTGTCAGACTTGGGTGGGTGTTTGGTGGTGGTGGGGAACAGGGCTTCTGGGGGAAGATGGGCCAGCTCACGAGGTGTGGGTAAAATTATGCTTTCTGCTTGATTCCCATTACTCTAATGGCGATCCATTTTGTCTGCCACATGCTGGGCGGTCTTCGAGATGACAGGTTGACAATGACTCCCATTGGGTCACTGCTGAGCACACAGAACCCATTAAAACACGGGCTGTGGGTTACAGCACAGCTCACACTGGCAGCCAGGCGCCTGTCCTCCCAGGGGTGCTGTCTCTGTCTGAACGCATCTGCTGGCCTCAGGAAGTCTCAGCGTCTTCCCACCGCGGCCTCACTCCAAGTGCAGCCTTCCCGGGCCCACAGAGGTCCTCCAGGCCAGGGTCACCGGTACCCTTGCCAGGACGTGGGCAGAACCCCCTGGCCCGGCATTCAGGAGAAGCAGCGCCGGGGGGTGTCCTCCCAAGTGCTGTCTGGTGAAAGTCCTGATCAACTTCGAGGAGGCACGTTTGTCCGGAGCTCATGTCTTCGAATTAGCCAACGTTTGTTAAGTGGAGTCACAACACACGCGGAGATCGCTTACGTTCGCTTATGAGTTTTCCAAGAGATCCAGAGAAAGTGGCCAAAGGACAGATTTTTTTTTTTTTTTTGGAATGTTCATGTTCTCAATCAATTATAGGGTCAGTGTCCCCTTAGGTTGGGGCCCAGCATCCCTGCCGTGTACCCGGGGTGCCCCTGTGCCCCTGAAGCCCCAGGCTTCTGCCCCCAGGAAGGTCTGGGGGCTGTTATGTGGATAAACAGCGTGATGGCCCCCCTCCAAGCGCATCGCTTCACAGGGTGACACGACTGTCCCACCGGCCTGCAGGACCGCCTTCTCCGCACTTTGAACCTGAGCGCTGGCTCCCTGGCCAGGGCGCTCTGGCCCCCAGCCCGCCTGTGGCCACGTTTTCTTTTCCTGGGTGGACATACGAGCGTCACGTGCTGCGGAGAAGTTCGTGGCTCTACCAGCTCACACCATAGGTTTGCAAGAATGATGACTTCCAGGCAAAATGTCTTTTTAATAAAGGGCTTCTTATCAGAAAAACTACTGTAAAGTTGTTTTTTTTTTTTTTAAGGTAAAAAAGGGAGGGCACCTGGGTGGCTCCGTCGGTGAAGCGTCTGCCTTCAGCTCAGGTCACGATCTCAGGGTCCTGGGATCGAGCCCCGCGTGGGGCTCCCTGCTCAGCGGGGAGTCTGCGTCTCCCTCTCCCTCTGCCGGCCTCTCCCCCTGCTTGTGCTCTCTCTCTCTCACTCACTATCTCTCTCTGTCAAATAACTAAATAAAATCTTAGGAAAAAAATAAAGTAATAAAGGGGACATAAAGAGCACACGAACCCAAAAGAAAGCAGTGGGAAGCTGAACCAAACAGGCCTCACTTGCCAGCCACGTGAGGGGTGGGCTCAGGAGTCCGTTTTTTAATGAGTCCCAAGGACTTTGGTTTATAATTTCTGCTTCTTCGGACAGACAAAACAAGTTGAGAGCAGAAGGGTCCTTGAGTTCCCGTCGACGGAAGGTGCGGGAAGGCAGGAATCAGCCAAGACGTACCCTGTGCTGGGATGAGCTCCTTCTCCCAAGCAAAGCGAGCATTCCAGAATGAAAGCATGTCTCTCCAGCAGCTGTCAGAGGTGGTGGCATTTCTCAGGTAGCTGGGGACACCTGTGGCCTGACACCTGCCTGCTCCCCAAAGCCCCCTACTTCTGAGCGTGCAAGGCACAAGAGGCTGTTACTGTCACAGAAAGCTGTTCGGCTGTCCCTCTGCCCGCTACTGACCCAAGCAGCGAGGGTGACAGCCCCCACCTTCTCTCCCTTCCCCTGGTCAGGCCTCTGGCCTCTTACTCTCCTCCCACCCCGGTCAGCCGAAATGAGTGTGACAGGAAGTCAAGTGTGCCTTGAGACCCCCCTCCCCATGACCCCATCACAGCCAGAAATCTGTCCAGGAGACCCCTCACCAAGTCGGGTCTCTGGGACAGCACCCCTCCTCGCCCTCCAGTAAACCAGGGCGGGCACTCAGCACCCCAGGTTAGGGCCCTGCTCCTTCCTTCCCAGCCAGCTGGCCTTGACCCCCGTCCTCCAGTGCCGCTGCGTCCTTCCCCGTCCAGGCAGAGGCAAAGGGCTCTCCCGCTGTGTGTAGGAAGTTTGGTAAGACTAAAAGTAGGACACCTGCGGGTGGCATCATCATGGTCATCTGTCCTGTGTCTGTTCACTCCGGGGTTCCCAGTACGTCAACCCGCCCAACATCCAGCTTGGTGAGCGTGGAGAGGGTTGCAGCTTCCCCGTAAATACCGGGGGCCTCCAGGCACCTAGAGGCGGGGGGCCGCCTGGGCAGGCCACTGCCAAGGACTTCCGTGGCCAGTGATGTCCAGCCAGGTGCGGGGAGGAGTCCGGCCGATTTTCAGCTGATGACCTCATCCTTTGGAAGCCTGGAGGTGCCGCTCTCGTATGTGTGCCCCTTGATGTCTGTGAGCAGCAGGAAGAATAGTGCGGGCCTGGCCCAAACTAAGGAAGTATTCACGGAGCACGGCAAGGAGGTCCTCGTTCCCGCGTGATTTCTTTGCCACCTGCCACAGGACAGCCTCCTTCTGCTGTTCTGCCTCTAGAAGCTGGGGCTTGTCTCAGTCTGGGCTCCCCAGACCCCCAAGGGCTCCACCACTATAGGACCCTGCTCAGAACAGCTCTGTGTGTCCTGGACCAGGGAGCCACGGGGAACATCACCAGGGACGCTTTCTGAGACAGCAATTCCTGTGGGATGTTGGGGGCGGGGGGCACAGCTCCCAGGCTGGAAGTCAACCAGCCCCCCAGGAGACAGCCCAACGGCCCTGGCTGGTTTGCCCCTTTTTAGCAAAATAGGACAGGGGTCTGGGCACCCAAAGGCCACTGGGCACTGGAGGCGGTGAAGCTGGGCCTCCTGCCTCCCAGCCATGAATGGCTTCTGAGGCTGAACCCACACTCCAGCCAGGGCTCACGCATAAGGGGAGGGGACACCTGCTCCATACTCCCACCCCACCCCTGCTCCAGGACCACCCCACTGGGCCAGTTCCCACTGAGGGCTCACCCTCCAGGGGCATGTGGCAGGGGAGGACCCTGCTCCCAGCTTTTGCAGCAAGAGAATGCAGTGTGTGGGTGGGGGCCTCCCCCCCCAGGACCTGGGTTGTGGGTGATGGGCGGTGGGGCTCACTGACACAGCAAGGACGCGGGCCATAGGAGGTTGAGAGCTCTCCCCACAGCTTTCGAGTTTCCCTGTGTGGGCTTGATGGGGGCTCCCTATTCAGTGTATGGCGGCTCTCCCATGAGGTGATGGAGGCTCTCTGCAAGGTGACGGGGGCTCCCTGCGGGGTTGGGGGTGTGGCTAACTGCAGGGGTGATGAGAACTCTGCAGGGGTGATGGGGGCTTTGTGGGGGTGATGCGGGCTCTCTGAGGGGTGGGGAGGGCTATCTGCAGAGGTGATGAGAATTCCCTGCAGGGGTGATGAGACCTCTCTGCAGGGGTTATGAGACTGCAAGGGTGACGGGGGGCTCCCCCGCGGGGTTTGGGGTCTCTCCGCCGCCCCCCGCACCTCCATTGGTGCTCAGGACCACTGCGCGGCCCCCGTAGGAGCCCCGCTCCGGTCACTCCCGCCCGCCTCGGGCTCCGGCTCG
>NC_048233.1:86642454-86646954 GCF_002007445.2 Ailuropoda melanoleuca
CGGGGGGCGTCGCACGGCGCTCGGTCGGCATCGCCCCGGCGCCTGCCGTCGCTCCAGCGGCCCGACGTGCTCCCGGGGACCGGCCGGCCGCCCCACGCCCGCTCCGCGCCTTCCCTTGCAGATGCCCGGCGGCTGCGCCCTCCTGCTCGCCTGGCTGCTGCTGGCCGCGGCCCTTTCGGCCACCCCGGGGCTCGGGTCACCGGTGAGTGCGGGGCGCGTGTCCCCGGGCTAAGGGGGGCGACCGCACAGACGCGGACCGGAGGACGGTGCGCGCAAACGGTCGTGCGCCGGGGGGGGGGGGCGCGGGGGGGCCGGGATCCTCCAGCCTGGGCCGGGGTCGCGCTGAGACGCTCCCGGATCCGCCGGGCCCGGGGTCTCCGCCAGCGCATGACCTGGCTATAAACCAGGAGAACCTGGAGGCTCCCGTGCTTAGCTCCTTAGACGAGTTACCAGCAAATCTCATTTCATTCCATCCATTAGTCAGTTACCCGGGGAGGGAGCCGTGTTACCCGCAGGTGCCCTCAACCACGTGTGTCCTCAACATGGCTTAGAAGCAAGTGGGTGCCCCACGTGTTCGGGGGTTGTGCTCTAGAGTGAAGTCTTTGGAAAGCAAGCAGTCCTGTTTTCAGGTCAAACAGCTTATTTGGGGGCAAAGCTGGAGTTTCGTGCAGCCCCGGAAGTGTATGCGTTATTCAAATGCCCATGTCTTGCCTGTAAAGCCTGGCGAGCTTCCTTTCCTGCAGACCTGGTTTAACGGTTTGCATCACTTGGCCTATTCTGTGACAGAGTAAACAAAAAAAAGTGCTTTTGTGACATAAAGTCTGTGCCTGTCTGATGTGGGCCAGACGCTGCCTATCCCTGGCATGACCCTTTTCTCCTATTTCAGGTGAAGGAAAAGAGAGGCTGGACCCTGAACAGTGCTGGCTACCTTCTTGGTCCCCGTAAGTGACACGTGGGCCCCTCAGAGCCAAAGCTGCTCTTGTAGCCTCTGCTCTTTCTGACATTTGTGCAGCCAGTCCCCATTCTGAGCCCTGCTCTTTCTGACATTTGTGCAGCCAGTCCCCATTCTGATATACTCCTATTCCGGGGTTAGTCAGATCAAGGGCACTGGCGGGGGGGCTCCATGAGACCCTGAGCAGGATGGCTTTCCATGGACGTTAGGGATCCGTGGGTTCAAGTACTTGCCACATCCGTAGGCGGCCCCCTTTCCTGTGCCCCGCCGCAGGCCTCGCATCAGGGGACAAATTCTTGGGTCCCCTGACACCCCCCCCATCTGTGCCCCTCCCAGCCTGGCTCATTCTTGCTCAGGCATCTGTGCAGCACAGAGCAGGACTTGGATCATTACCGAATGACCGAAATGCCTACGGTAGGAGGGGAGTGGCGAGAAGGGCCGGCCTGCAGGCATGGGTTGGTGGGATCAGGTGATGAACACGTGAAGGTCTCACTGGGCAGGACTGAGTCTGGGGCCGGGTCTGGGGGCAGGGTCTTGCATCTGACCCCATGCAGAGGCAGGAGGCGCCCACACCCCTCACCAGGGGTCTTCTGCGGAAAAGGGTCAGCTGATCCGAGTCCTGGGATGTTCCCAGAAGGGGACTGCACCCCCCATCGGCCTCATTAGCACTTTCTCTGCTTCAAAAGTTCAAATCTGGGTGGCGTGGAATGGGAGGACATTTTTGCTGGCTTGTAATAGTCCATCAGCATTCCAGGCCACGCTGGGCCTTAACTCTGTGCCACGAATCTACCAGCTAGAACGTGTAGCCAGGGTGGGGTGGGGGGGCATGCTAATGTGCGTGCAAGTGTGCGTGCGTACAGAACTGGAGTGTGTGGTTTCACCTGCAGCCATCCATTCCCAGACCTTGCCAGCCTGGGGGAACTAATGCTCGGTGTCCTGTCCTTGATTTGACACTGGCTGGACACAGCCTGACTTTAGTGCTTTCCTGATGCAAAGAGCCCAGTGGACCTAGAGGTGCCATGGATCTCAGAGATGCCCCAGGGTGGCGGCGGCATGCAGACAGGCTGCAGAATTCTTAGTAGGGGCAGGAGGCAGCAGGAAATGGGGAGACCGTGTGCAGACAGGTCACGCCTCCAGGTGACCCAGACCCTGAAGGGGACAGCTCTGGGACCCCACAGGCTGTGGGTGTGGATGCCTCCCCCTTGCCGCTCCTCCCCCACTCTGCTTCCTGCCCATCCTCTGTCTGCCGTGGCACCTTCAGGTGTTAATTATTCTAGAGGAGGGGACAAGGGGAGACCTTTTACTTTCCTCTCCAATCGCTTACACACTCTTAGCTTTCAAATTTGCAGGTATGGTTGGTTTGGGGACAGCCATCAATCCTAAAAAAAACCCCAAAAACCTCCCCTATTTATTTACTGTCTCCTGCACCAGGAAAGGAGGCAACTAACATGTAGGTCATATTCCATTCCCACCAGCGTAACTGGGAAGAACGGTGCGTTTAAACCAGCACGGGGACGAGTTCTTAATCCCGCACTGAACACAGACTTTGTCCCACTGCAGACGGTTGTCTCTGATCACCGGGAGGACACTTCGAGAAACACAGGCACAGAGATGACAGAGCCCAGCCGGGGCCACAGCAGGGCCTCTGGGTGCTCTGGTCTCAGGCTCAGGCAGAGGGCGGGCCCCGCACAGGCCTGTCGCTGTGAGTGCCATAGCCTCGCGGGCAGGAGGGGCAGATGGGCACAAAGGGCACACGTTTTCCCAAACCCTTTGTAACTCTGAGCCCTGTCACTCAGACAGCATCTCGTCTCTGTGCTTCTGGCCCATAAGAAGGAATGAACCCTTTAGCGAAGATACTCACGTTACTCTGGAATATTGAAAATATATTCAAGAGGACATGCATCTTGAGTTAGGAACAGCTATTTTTTACTGTCACAGTCCAGCTGGGTCACCAGAAGCCGCACACCTAGACGAGGTTGTCAGTAGCTTTACAAGGAGCCAGTGTCATCAGTGTGGGACGCGCTCCAGCAGCTGCCGCGCACCTCGGGGGTGTGACTGCACTCGAGGCGCGTGGCAAGGATCGCGGTTCTTCTTGCCCTGAGTGCCGTGCCCCGAACTCCGGCTCCGGGGAGAGGAGTCGGTGTCCTTTGGCCTAGCCTTGCAGACGCCAGCCCACCAGGCAAGCAGCCCCAAGCCCCCCTGACCCTGTCTTCGTGGTCTCTTCTCCTTCACCCCCTAAACACCCCAAATCGGGTGCTTTGCTCCCTGCCCGGCCAGTGGGTTAGGGCTCCATGCTTTCGTGCCGAGTTTCTCAAGGGACCGCTCCGCTAGCCGTCACGATTCCCTCCTTTCACACCGGCCGACGCAGGCACGAGCACACGCAGGCGCACACGCACTCAGCCGCCCTGCTTGCCTCCCTTCCTCTCCCCCTCTCTCCGGCTGGCTTAGTCTGTCTCTGGCTGGTGGGCTGGCTCCAGTCCACTTGCCACACAGCTGCCAGAATGGTCTTGAAATGTAAGTCTCATTCGTCTGAACTTCAGTTCTTCAGCCCGTTTTCAGGGCCATAGGACCCCAGCCCCTGTGGTCTCCCCGAGAGGCACCCAGGTCAGATGCCAGCACCCCTGGGACCTCCTCAACACTCCCCTTGCTGCACTGGGCCACACTCCCCGGGGCCTGGCCAGCTCCACCAGGCGCCGTGCTCCCTCTCGCTCCCCTCCTGACTGGGCGGGCTCCTTCCTCTGGCAGAGTCCCAGCACCCATGGGGGACCATGCCTCTGGCCCTGGCACACTACTGTGACTTGATTGTTACAGTCCAGGTGTGTGTGCCCTTCGATCATCAGCACCTACTGTGTCCTTTGGAGGTGGGGAGGGTGTCATTATAGTAACGAGGAGGTCAGGTGCTTTCCTCTCATTTCATTTGCAAACAGATGCCATTGACAACCACAGATCATTTCACGAGAAGTCTGGCCTCACCGGCAAACGGGAACTCCCACCTGAAGATGAAGTAAGGCCAGGTGAGCGTGCCTGGATCACTTCACTGCCGCTCGCGTCCCAGGGCACCCATGGCGGTGGGGTATCCAGCTCCTACCCCCTGACCTGAACCTGGCCCGGCCACATCTGCCAGAAGTACAAGCCCCAGACCCAGCGGCAGTGCCCAGGGTGGCCACAGAGCCAGAGTCACTAGGCTCAAGGCCTCAGAAGAGTTTGGCCTTGACTGCTATGCTAAGCAAGGCCCTGGGGAGGAGCCATGGCCAGTCCAGTGGCTTCCAGATGCCAGCCCTCCACAGGTGGGGCTGGGAAATCCATAGCACTGTGCGGCAGAAGGTAGACACCAGTTCTGTTTTCTAGGGGGCTTTGCCAGGCCGCTGTCCGAGAACGCTGCTATGCGCACGATAATCGAGTTTCTGACTTTCTTGCATCTCAAAGGTATGTGAAATATTACTGACTTTAAATGCCACCTCTTAGAATCCTGCCCACATAAAAAGCTTGTCAAAAAAGAATTCAGTAGAATTCTCCCGGGAAGTAACCTGCCATCCACTCCCGTGCCT
>NC_048233.1:86647587-86651411 GCF_002007445.2 Ailuropoda melanoleuca
GGCCCGGCCACATCTGCCAGAAGTACAAGCCCCAGACCCAGCGGCAGTGCCCAGGGTGGCCACAGAGCCAGAGTCACTAGGCTCAAGGCCTCAGAAGAGTTTGGCCTTGACCGCTATGCTAAGCAAGGCCCTGGGGAGGAGCCATGGCCAGTCCAGTGGCTTCCAGATGCCAGCCCTCCACAGGTGGGGCTGGGAAATCCATAGCACTGTGCGGCAGAAGGTAGACACCAGTTCTGTTTTCTAGGGGGCTTTGCCAGGCCGCTGTCCGAGAACGCTGCTATGCGCACGATAATCGAGTTTCTGACTTTCTTGCATCTCAAAGGTATGTGAAATATTACTGACTTTAAATGCCACCTCTTAGAATCCTGCCCACATAAAAAGCTTGTCAAAAAAGAATTCAGTAGAATTCTCCCGGGAAGTAACCTGCCATCCACTCCCGTGCCTCAAGTCACCGCTGTTGGGTGGGAGAGCTGCCGAGGGGCCGGGATTGCTGCTGGCCCCAACAGTGGCTGTGGAAAGGGTCGTCAGAGCCGCAGGGGAACCAGGGAGAGAGAGGGCCTCCCGTCCCACACCCTCCACTGGAGCTGTACTTCCTGGCAGGGTAACAAGTGCTGGACATTCCAGGGCCGCAGTTCGTCGTAGGCCGTCTTACTCCATGTCTCGTAAGCGTGGTCCACTGACCTGTATTTCAGATTCCGACTTTTGCTTATGCAGCCTCCCCGCAGAGCAGGCTGCATGCCCATCTCAGCAGTCTCCACCCTAGATCTAGTATCTTCCGTGGATACCACAAATGGCGAGGCCTCCCTGTGGGCCTGTTTCTACCCAGGACCTCTGCACGGCGCTTGTCATCCGGGCAACAGAGAGCGGTCAGGACAGAGGCCGGCTGCAGTGCCCAGGGAGCCAAGCACAGGGAGACCGGGACAGGGGACCCCAGGGGAGGGGGTGCTTGGATTCTCTAGGAGAGACCTCTGTTTGTCAAGTTTTGCACTTAACTATTTTGTTGTGCGTTTGATGGAGTCGAGACTAATTCTTGGGTTCTGTTTTGATCCATGCTCTTTGCTGGCTGGACCCATTGTCTTGGTCGAGGGAGTTCAGGAGGGTGTGGGAGGGAGGGGGTCAACGCCTGCAGCTTCTTCCCTGGAGCCGTCCATGGGGATGGAGACTGTGGAGGACGACGTAGAAATCTCAAAACCCATAAGCAAGTTCACTGTGTTGGAGCCTGGCCGAGCCTGCAGGGAGCTCTCTGCCGGGAAAATCCGCAGGCGACTTTTCCTGCAAAAGGGCGGATCCATTCTCCCAGGGACTTCTTGTTTTTTAGTTTGCTCTGTTTTGAATTTTGTAACATGGAACTTCTTTCACTCGGAGATACCAACGTTTATTACTCAAACAGGAATTATACTTCTGACAGCTTCAAACTCATAGTAAGCGGGAGACTTGAATCATCAGGAGGTGGGACATGGCAAGTGATGCCCTCGATTTCGGGGCTGATCCTGGGAGACCCCCGAGAGGACGAGGGCTGTCACTGTCCCTGCTGCTGACGTTGGGGATCTACTAAACGCGCTCCTCCGTTGCAGAGGCTGGGGCCCTGGAGTACCTGCCCGACCTGCCGGCCGCGGTCTCCGCAGAGGACGGGGAGCAGCCCTGACGACGCTCCCGGGCGCGTTCCTCTGTGCCGTGTCGCCTAAGGTCAAACTTGACCCCGACGGAAAACCTTGTGCCAACGTATGTAGAGTGACCAGTCCTGTCCCCTCTGCTCTGATGCTGTGTCGTTAGGGTTTTGTGGTTAAGACTTTCCCCCCTTTGGTAATTCTTCTGAGTGGCAAAATAAAAAAGAGCAATGGCTTTCAGTTGTCCTTTCCTTCCGTGTCTGTCACCACCGCCCCCAGTGCATGTTACCAGCTAAAGCTGGGTCATAATCACGTGCAGCAGACGACAGTTTTAAATCCACATCCTACCCCGCACAGCGGGTCTGAGACGCCGTCTGCGGCCGGTAACTCAGTCGTCAGTGAGTCAAACGCAACCACGATGGGAGATTGTTACCGAATCAAGCAAAACCGGGTTGGACAGAAGCCCTGCCCGCAGGGGGCTGATACCTTAGAAAGATGGAAGCAGAAACCCTAACACAGCCCTCAGCACAGTAGCGAGGGGGCTACGTGGTGCCTGTGAGGGTGAGAAGCGAGGAGGAAAGACCTAACCGGAGGGCAGGCCCAGGGCCAGCTGGGGGTTGACAGAAGGCAGTGGTAAAACCCGCGTGGCCGGGCCGAGAGCTAAGTGTCCCCGCATCTTGTGACCTTGGAGGTCAGGAGAGCTGTGCTAAGTGGGTGCTGTCTGTGGGGAGGGCACCACAGACTCGGCAGAGCAGAACCAAAGAGATCACACCCAAAGATCCAGAGAGAAAACAGGCCGAGAGGCCAAGCCCTTCTGTTGCATCGAACGGAATTCGGGGCTTTATGCCTTTGCCAGGGCAGATGTGAGGTGCAGGAGGGGCGCCTTCCCGGGGCTGGCCCACCAGCAGTGGCTCTGACCCCTGGCCCACATCAGCACCCCGGGGGTCCCCGGTGGCCCACAGACCATAGCATGCCAAGTCTGGAGGCCCACTGTGTCCTTAACGTTGCCCCAGGTGACTGCCATGTGCCGCCGAACATGAGAATTACCACCAAAGACATGCTTCCAGGCCACTGATCCCAGCCCCGATGGCAGGGACCGGAGCCCTGGCGCCCCTCTCCCCACTCCGTGAAGCCAGCCATTCCCCGGCTGTGAAGCTGGGCTCCAAGGCTCCAGCCGCGCCCATGTGGTTCCACAGCTCCATCGCCCTGCTCAGACCCAGGTTACCCTCTCCCAGTTCAGGGCCACGCCGGACTCGCCGGCCCTCAGCAGCCTCCGTTTCCCTCCCTCACATCGAATTCTCTAATGTCCGAACACGGCTCCGCGGGCCGCTGTCCAGCGCGTGGTTCGGGAGAGCTGGGGGCGCCCGCACCTGCCCTCCCGAGAAGGGCCCGCCGCTGCTGCGGCTCAGGGCCCGCACCTCGGCTCCTTCCCAGGGAACGGACGGACCTGACGCACTGAGAGAGGTCGTCGCACCCTGGGCTGCCCAACATCGTGCTGGATGAAGGGCCAGTCCTCGGGGGCCTCGGGGCAGGACACTCTAGTTCCCAGGGAGAAGGCCGTCGGAACTGGCTACAGCCGGGCTGCCTCAATCAGCGGCCGCCAGTGGCAGCATTTTCAAGGGAAAAAGTTCGCCAGCCGTGAGGGGAAGTGAAGAGTTCACAGGCAGTCCTGACAGCCACCCAGATGACCAGCTGAGTGTTAGAGGAACAAGAATGTCGAGGTTATTTCCCTCCTCGAAGAGGCAGCTGTCTCCATGCCAGGAACGCGCCGTCACGAAAGCCGACCAAACCTTCCTTCTACAGTCTAGGGCCGGGGCCGGGGAGCCCCTCGCCGTGTCTGCCCCGAGCCTGAGGAGGAGAGAGCCTTGCTCTGGAGGCGCTTGGAGGAGGAGGACGGGGAGAGGTGTGGGGGCCAAGGAAGCCCTAGTGCAGGCCAGAGCCTCCGACACAAGGGATCGAAGCTGGTCACTCTGACGTGCAGCCCATGAACTTTGGTTTTTAACACACTGCAAAACAAGAGGTTCTGTGTTCCGTTTTACAGCCTGGATTTTACCCTATTTTACCCATGCTACAAACTGAGATGGCTCTAGAAAGCAGAAAGCCTGACCACCTCTGATCCAACTTTTATTTATTTATTTATTTATTTATTTATTTATTTATTTATCTTTAAAGGTTTTATTTATTTATTCGACAGAGAAAGAGACAGCCAGCGAGGGA
>NC_048233.1:86656129-86708465 GCF_002007445.2 Ailuropoda melanoleuca
AAACACCCCAAATCGGGTGCTTTGCTCCCTGCCCGGCCAGTGGGTTAGGGCTCCATGCTTTCGTGCCGAGTTTCTCAAGGGACCGCTCCGCTAGCCGTCACGATTCCCTCCTTTCACACCGGCCGACGCAGGCACGAGCACACGCAGGCGCACACGCACTCAGCCCCCCTGCTTGCCTCCCTTCCTCTCCCCCTCTCTCCGGCTGGCTTAGTCTGTCTCTGGCTGGCGGGCTGGCTCCAGTCCACTTGCCACACAGCTGCCAGAATGGTCTTGAAATGTAAGTCTCATTCGTCTGAACTTCAGTTCTTCAGCCCGTTTTCAGGGCCATAGGACCCCAGCCCCTGTGGTCTCCCCGAGAGGCACCCAGGTCAGATGCCAGCACCCCTGGGACCTCCTCAACACTCCCCTTGCTGCACTGGGCCGCACTCCCCGGGGCCTGGCCAGCTCCACCAGGCGCCGTGCTCCCTCTCGCTCCCCTCCTGACTGGGCGGGCTCCTTCCTCTGGCAGAGTCCCAGCACCCGTGGGGGACCATGCCTCTGGCCCTGGCACACTACTGTGACTTGATTGTTACAGTCCAGGTGTGTGTGCCCTTCGATCATCAGCACCTACTGTGTCCTTTGGAGGTGGGGAGGGTGTCATTATAGTAACGAGGAGGTCAGGTGCTTTCCTCTCATTTCATTTGCAAACAGATGCCATTGACAACCACAGATCATTTCACGAGAAGTCTGGCCTCACCGGCAAACGGGAACTCCCACCTGAAGATGAAGTAAGGCCAGGTGAGCGTGCCTGGATCACTTCACTGCCGCTCGCGTCCCAGGGCACCCATGGCGGTGGGGTATCCAGCTCCTACCCCCTGACCTGAGCCCGGCCCGGCCACATCTGCCAGAAGTACAAGCCCCAGACCCAGCGGCAGTGCCCAGGGTGGCCACAGAGCCAGAGTCACTAGGCTCAAGGCCTCAGAAGAGTTTGGCCTTGACTGCTATGCTAAGCAAGGCCCTGGGGAGGAGCCATGGCCAGTCCAGTGGCTTCCAGATGCCAGCCCTCCACAGGTGGGGCTGGGAAATCCATAGCACTGTGCGGCAGAAGGTAGACACCAGTTCTGTTTTCTAGGGGGCTTTGCCAGGCCGCTGTCCGAGAACGCTGCTATGCGCACGATAATCGAGTTTCTGACTTTCTTGCATCTCAAAGGTATGTGAAATATTACTGACTTTAAATGCCACCTCTTAGAATCCTGCCCACATAAAAAGCTTGTCAAAAAAGAATTCAGTAGAATTCTCCCGGGAAGTAACCTGCCATCCACTCCCGTGCCTTAAGTCACCGCTGTTGGGTGGGAGAGCTGCCGAGGGGCCGGGATTGCTGCTGGCCCCAACAGTGGCTGTGGAAAGGGTCGTCAGAGCCGCAGGGGAACCAGGGAGAGAGAGGGCCTCCCGTCCCACACCCTCCACTGGAGCTGTACTTCCTGGCAGGGTAACAAGTGCTGGACATTCCAGGGCCGCAGTTCGTCGTAGGCCGTCTTACTCCATGTCTCGTAAGCGTGGTCCACTGACCTGTATTTCAGATTCCGACTTTTGCTTATGCAGCCTCCCCGCAGAGCAGGCTGCATGCCCATCTCAGCAGTCTCCACCCTAGATCTAGTATCTTCCGTGGATACCACAAATGGCGAGGCCTCCCTGTGGGCCTGTTTCTACCCAGGACCTCTGCACGGCGCTTGTCATCCGGGCAACAGAGAGCGGTCAGGACAGAGGCCGGCTGCAGTGCCCAGGGAGCCAAGCACAGGGAGACCGGGACAGGGGACCCCAGGGGAGGGGGTGCTTGGATTCTCTAGGAGAGACCTCTGTTTGTCAAGTTTTGCACTTAACTATTTTGTTGTGCGTTTGATGGAGTCGAGACTAATTCTTGGGTTCTGTTTTGATCCATGCTCTTTGCTGGCTGGACCCATTGTCTTGGTCGAGGGAGTTCAGGAGGGTGTGGGAGGGAGGGGGTCAACGCCTGCAGCTTCTTCCCTGGAGCCGTCCATGGGGATGGAGACTGTGGAGGACGACGTAGAAATCTCAAAACCCATAAGCAAGTTCACTGTGTTGGAGCCTGGCCGAGCCTGCAGGGAGCTCTCTGCCGGGAAAATCCGCAGGCGACTTTTCCTGCAAAAGGGCGGATCCATTCTCCCAGGGACTTCTTGTTTTTTAGTTTGCTCTGTTTTGAATTTTGTAACATGGAACTTCTTTCACTCGGAGATACCAACGTTTATTACTCAAACAGGAATTATACTTCTGACAGCTTCAAACTCATAGTAAGCGGGAGACTTGAATCATCAGGAGGTGGGACATGGCAAGTGATGCCCTCGATTTCGGGGCTGATCCTGGGAGACCCCCGAGAGGACGAGGGCTGTCACTGTCCCTGCTGCTGACGTTAGGGATCTACTAAACGCGCTCCTCCGTTGCAGAGGCTGGGGCCCTGGAGTACCTGCCCGACCTGCCGGCCGCGGTCTCCGCAGAGGACGGGGAGCAGCCCTGACGACGCTCCCGGGCGCGTTCCTCTGTGCCGTGTCGCCTAAGGTCAAACTTGACCCCGACGGAAAACCTTGTGCCAACGTATGTAGAGTGACCAGTCCTGTCCCCTCTGCTCTGATGCTGTGTCGTTAGGGTTTTGTGGTTAAGACTTTCCCCCCTTTGGTAATTCTTCTGAGCGGCAAAATAAAAAAGAGCAATGGCTTTCAGTTGTCCTTTCCTTCCGTGTCTGTCACCACCGCCCCCAGTGCATGTTACCAGCTAAAGCTGGGTCATAATCACGTGCAGCAGACGACAGTTTTAAATCCACATCCTACCCCGCACAGCGGGTCTGAGACGCCGTCTGCGGCCGGTAACTCAGTCGTCAGTGAGTCAAACGCAACCACGATGGGAGATTGTTACCGAATCAAGCAAAACCGGGTTGGACAGAAGCCCTGCCCGCAGGGGGCTGATACCTTAGAAAGATGGAAGCAGAAACCCTAACACAGCCCTCAGCACAGTAGCGAGGGGGCTACGTGGTGCCTGTGAGGGTGAGAAGCGAGGAGGAAAGACCTAACCGGAGGGCAGGCCCAGGGCCAGCTGGGGGTTGACAGAAGGCAGTGGTAAAACCCGCGTGGCCGGGCCGAGAGCTAAGTGTCCCCGCATCTTGTGACCTTGGAGGTCAGGAGAGCTGTGCTAAGTGGGTGCTGTCTGTGGGGAGGGCACCACAGACTCGGCAGAGCAGAACCAAAGAGATCACACCCAAAGATCCAGAGAGAAAACAGGCCGAGAGGCCAAGCCCTTCTGTTGCATCGAACGGAATTCGGGNGGCCAAGCCCGTCTGTTGCATCGAACGGAATTCGGGGCTTTATGCCTTTGCCAGGGCAGATGTGAGGTGCAGGAGGGGCGCCTTCCCGGGGCTGGCCCACCAGCAGTGGCTCTGACCCCTGGCCCACATCAGCACCCCGGGGGTCCCCGGTGGCCCACAGACCATAGCATGCCAAGTCTGGAGGCCCACTGTGTCCTTAACGTTGCCCCAGGTGACTGCCATGTGCCGCCGAACATGAGAATTACCACCAAAGACATGCTTCCAGGCCACTGATCCCAGCCCCGATGGCAGGGACCGGAGCCCTGGCGCCCCTCTCCCCACTCCGTGAAGCCAGCCATTCCCCGGCTGTGAAGCTGGGCTCCAAGGCTCCAGCCGCGCCCATGTGGTTCCACAGCTCCATCGCCCTGCTCAGACCCAGGTTACCCTCTCCCAGCTCAGGGCCACGCCGGACTCGCCGGCCCTCAGCAGCCTCCGTTTCCCTCCCTCACATCGAATTCTCTAATGTCCGAACACGGCTCCGCGGGCCGCTGTCCAGCGCGTGGTTCGGGAGAGCTGGGGGCGCCCGCACCTGCCCTCCCGACAAGGGCCCGCCGCTGCTGCGGCTCAGGGCCCGCACCTCGGCTCCTTCCCGGGGAACGGACGGACCTGACGCACTGAGAGAGGTCGTCGCACCCTGGGCTGCCCAACATCGTGCTGGATGAAGGGCCAGTCCTCGGGGGCCTCGGGGCAGGACACTCTAGTTCCCAGGGAGAAGGCCGTCGGAACTGGCTACAGCCGGGCTGCCTCAATCAGCGGCCGCCAGTGGCAGCATTTTCAAGGGAAAAAGTTCGCCAGCCGTGAGGGGAAGTGAAGAGTTCACAGGCAGTCCTGACAGCCACCCAGATGACCAGCTGAGTGTTAGAGGAACAAGAATGTCGAGGTTATTTCCCTCCTCGAAGAGGCAGCTGTCTCCATGCCAGGAACGCGCCGTCACGAAAGCCGACCAAACCTTCCTTCTACAGTCTAGGGCCGGGGCCGGGGAGCCCCTCGCCGTGTCTGCCCCGAGCCTGAGGAGGAGAGAGCCTTGCTCTGGAGGCGCTTGGAGGAGGAGGACGGGGAGAGGTGTGGGGGCCAAGGAAGCCCTAGTGCAGGCCAGAGCCTCCGACACAAGGGATCGAAGCTGGTCACTCTGACGTGCAGCCCATGAACTTTGGTTTTTAACACACTGCAAAACAAGAGGTTCTGTGTTCCGTTTTACAGCCTGGATTTTACCCTATTTTACCCATGCTACAAACTGAGATGGCTCTAGAAAGCAGAAAGCCTGACCACCTCTGATCCAACTTTTATTTATTTATTTATTTATTTATTTATTTATTTATTTATCTTTAAAGGTTTTATTTATTTATTCGACAGAGAAAGAGACAGCCAGCGAGGGAGGGAACACAAGCAGGGGGAGTGGGAGAGGAAGAAGCAGGCTCCCAGCAGAGGAGCCTGATGTGGGGCTCGATCCCAGAGCTCCGGGATCACGCCCTGAGCCGAAGGCAGATGCTTAACAACGGCGACCCAGGCGCCCCTGATCCAACTTTTAAAGAAAAGGTTGCTGCTTTCTGCTTTCAGGAAGACAGACGAGATATAATTCTCCCTGGTCCTCTTGCTAAGTACAGCCCTGGACGTATTGTATAAAGCAAGCATAAGACTGAATCGTCAAGAAGAGGGCAGACCTCAGGCCCCAAGGATGATACAGTGGTGAGTTCTGGGTTTCCTTTTTGTCTTCTCGACAGAGTAGAGAGGCTGACTCACTCCAGCTTGGTATAAGGGTTAATGCAATTCTTACCAAGGAAGAGGGGGGGAAGACAAGCTAAGCTAAAACAAGAGAAATATCTGCAAACCACATGTCCCATCAAGGGATATCCCACCAAGGATATGTTTCTCTGAAGCATATAAAGGACTCTCAAAACTCAGCAGTAAAGAAAACAAATAATCTGATTTAAAAAATGGGCAAAGGGGCGCCTGGGTGGCACAGCGGTTAAGCGTCTGCCTTCGGCTCAGGGCGTGATCCCGGCGTTACGGGATCGAGCCCCCCACATCAGGCTCTTCCGCTATGAGCCTGCTTCTTCCTCTCCACTCCCCCTGCTTGTGTTCCCTCTCTCGCTGGCTGTCTCTATCTCTGTCGAATAAATAAATAAATAAAAATCTTTAAAAAATAAAAAAAATTAAAAATGGGCAAAATACAAGAACAAACATTTCACTGAAGATGATGAATAGATGGAAAATAAGCACATGAAACTATGTTCAACATTGTTAGTCATTAGGGGGATAAAAATTAAAACCACAATGAGATTCCACTAAACACCTATCGGAACAGCTAAAATAAAGTGATACCACCAAATGCTAGTGAGAATGCCGAGAAGGGGGATCACGCATCCACGGCTGGTGTGAATGTGAAATGGTACAGCCGCTCTGGAAAACAGTTTGGCAGTTCCTCTGAAAATGAAACATGTAGCTACAATTCAACCCAGCAATTGTACTCCTGGGCATTTAACCCAGATGAATGAAAGCTCACCTTCACACAACAGCCTGCACGCAGATGTTCACAGAAGGTTTATTTATAATAGCAAAAAACTAGAAACAGCCCCGATGTCCTTCAATGGATGGTTAAACTGCCACCACCCACACCACACACCTACCACTCAGCAAGTCAAAGTGACAGACTGCTGACACGCACCAACCCAGATGGATCGCCAGAGAATTCTTCCGAGTGAACAAAATCCTAGGAAGTTATATACTGTATGATCCCATTTATACAGAATTCTGAAATGACAGAGGTGTAGAAATGGAGACTAGGTCAGTGGCTCCCAAGGGTTAGAAAGGGGTGGGGAAAGATTGGACGATGAGTGTGGCTCTAAAGGGTGACTTAGAGATGGGGTTCCTGGAAGTGATGGAAGTGTTCCGCATCTTGACCGTATGGATGCGGCATCCTGGTTACGGTAGTGTACTAAAGTTTTGCAAGATGTTACCGTTAGGGAAAACTGGATAAAGGGTATACAGCACGTCTCTGTCGTTTATTACAAATGCCTGTGAATCTACAATGATCTCAAAACAAAAAGTTTAGTTTTTTAAGCTATTAAAATATATTTTAGGGCCCCGATATGTTCACAAGTGAACTCTACCAAATATTTAAGGAAAAAATTATTCCAATTCTTTATAATCTCTTCCAAAAGATAGAAGCAGAGGGAATATATCCTACCTCATTCTATGAGGCTAGCATTACCCTAATAACAAAACCAGAGACATTACAAGAAAACTACAGACCAATATCTCTCATAAATACAGATGTGAAATCCTCAACAAAATATTAGCAAATCAAACCCAATAACATATAAAAAGAATTACACACCACAAGCAAATGGAATTTAACCAGGTAGCAAGTTTGGTTCAACATTCAAAAGTCAATTAATGCAATCATAACATCAACAGACTAAAGAGGAAAAATCACGTGATCATATCAGTATACAGAAAAGGCATTTGGCAAAATCTATCACCTATTTATGATAATTTTCAGCAACTGGGAATAGAGGAAATCTTCCTCAGCTTGACATAGAACATCTACCAAAAAACCCTATAGCTAACATCATACTTAATAAGAAACCAAAACTTTCCTGCTAAGATCAGGAACAAAGCAAGGATGGCAAGGGGACATCCTTGGGAACATTGTGGTTGAAGCCCTAACTAATGCAAGAAGACAAGGAAATAAAAGGCATACAGATTGGGAAGGAAGAAAAACTGTTTGCAGATGGCATGACTATGTAGGAAACCAGAAAATCAACAACAACAAAAACTAAAAAGCCATCATAGCAAGGTTGCAGGATACAAGGTTAATATACAAAAGTTAATTGCTTTTGTAAGTGCCTGGGTGGCTCAGTCAGTTGGGTGGACGAATCTTGGTTCCTGCTCAGGTCATGATCTCAAGGTTGTGAAATTGAGCCCCGGCCCCACATTCCACACTCAGTGGGGAGTCCACTTGAGATTCTCTCTCTCCCTCTCCCTTGGCCCCTCCCCCCTGCGCTCTCTCTCTCTCTCAAATAATAAATAAATCTTCAAAAATAACCAAAAGTTAATTGCTTTCCTGTACAACACCAACAAACAAGTGAAGTTTGAAATTAAATATGATACCATTTATGTTAGCACCTCCAAAAATGAAATACGTAGGTATAAAATCTAAAAAAATATGTGCAAGATCTATATAGGGAAAACTACAAACCCTGATGACAGAAATCAAAGAAGAGCTAAATAATTGGAGAAATACTCCATGTTCATGGATAGGAAGACTCAGTATTTTCAAGATGTCCAAACTTGATCTACAGAATCAATGCAATCCCAATTAAAATCTCTGAAAGTTATTTTGTGGGCATCCAAAACAGATTCCAAAGTTTATATGGAGACTCAAAAGACCTAGAACATCCAACACAATATTGACGAAAAAGAACAAAGTTGAAGGACTGACAACTAGCCGACTTTAAGACTTACCACAAAGCTATAATCAGGACACTGTGGTATTGGCAAAAGAATAGACAAATAGATCAATGGAATGGAATGGAATAGAAAGCCCAGAAATAAACCTACATAAATACTGTTAGCTGATCTTTGACAAATGAGCAAAGGCAACACAATGGAGCAAAAATAGTTTTTTCAAGAAATGCTGCTGGCACAGCTGGACATCCACATTCAAAAAAAATGGAATCCAGACCCTACACACTTCACAAAAATTAACTCAAAGTAGATCATCTACACAAATATAAAATGCAACACTATAAAGCTCCGATAACATAGAAATCTAATGACTCGAGCATGGCAGTGACTTTTCAGATACACCACCAAAATCATGATCCATGAAAGAGTAATCGATGAGCTGGACTGCATTAAAATTTAAGACTTCTGTTCTGCAACAGCCACTATCGAGAGAATGAGAAGACAAGCCACTGACTGGGAGAAAATATTTGCAAAATACATATCTGATAAAGGACTGTTATCAAAATATACAAAGAACTCTTAAAACTCAGCCATAGGAAAATGAACATGCCAGTGTTGGGCAAGAGACCTGGACAAGACACCTCACTAGAAAGATATGCAGAAGGCAAGTAAGCGCATGAAAAGCTGAGCCACATCGTACGTCATCAGGGAATCACAACTGAAAACGAGATGCCGCCTCACACTTGTGGGACGGGCCAAACTCCAGAACGCTGACAGCGTGACGCTGCCGTCCCACTTCGCCTCTGCCCACCTGTGCCCAGGGTCCTCTGTCTGGAGACAGAGGGAGACAAAGGAGAGCGCCCTTGCCCTTCTTTTCCCCAAACTGATTCCCCCGGCACCCTCTGCATCTTAGAAGAAACTTCCATCTTCCGCTCCCTAAACCAGTACTCTAGCCAAGCCCAAGCAACATTTGTCTATTGTTGCTGAAAGCTGCATCCCACTGGAATTTGACCAACCTCGGTAGAACTTCAGGTAATTAGTGTAGCGTTTTGTAAAAGGATGAAGGGCTTCAGAGCCAAGAGGAGGACCACAGACAGGTTCCCGCTGCTGTTTTCCAGGCAACAGAAGGTTCTCTCTTCAGGATGTGTCACAGGTTCCCGTGTTTTCTGTTTGTTGACAAGCTCATGGTTAACTGAGAGGAGAGAAAATTTTCGGCATGTGTAACAGAAACGTGGTCTCTGCACTGGCACGTGACAGAGGTCCTAAAACCCTTGTAATTTCTTGGGTGGTCAGAGTGTCTTTTATTCTAATGAGGCGGCTCTGGGTGGGCTCCTGGCTGGGGGTTGGTTACCAGAAAGACCCAGCCACGTGCTCGGGGGAAGGGAGAGGGGCTGGAGATTGAGCTGATATTTGATCGTGCCTGTGACAGGAAGCCTCCGTACAAATCCCTAAAACGCAGTGTTCGGAGTCTAGGTTGGTGACCTGCCATGAGGGTGGCACCCCCAGCTTCCCAGGGACAGAGTACGCCCCTGAACTTTGCCCCATGTGCTTCTTCATCCGGCTGCTCCTATTATCCTCTAATAGCCTTTATGATACATCGGTAGTAGTAAGTAAAGTGCTTCCCTGAGTTCCGTGAGCGGTTATAGCGACTTCTCAGACCCAAAGCGGGGTCCTGGGAACCTCCAGCTGCAGCCGAGTCAGACAGAAGTGTGGGTTCACCTGGGGACCCAGTACTTGCAACAGGTGCCTGAGGTTGGGGGCAGTCTGGGGGGACTGAGCCCTTCCCCCGGGGAACCCGACACTCGCTCCAGGCAGTGTCAGAATGAATGAAGTAATAACAGGACACCCAGTGGGTGTCCAGAGAAACGGAGACTTGACTGGTGGAGGGGAAATGCCGCGTGTGTCGTGTCAAAGTGTTCCGAGGGGAGAAACAGCTTTCCTTCTGCATGTCATTTGTTATGACTCTTTCTCAGATTCTTGAATAGGCAAGGTTTAAGCTAAGCTGCATTTGGGGAAAAATAAAACCCAAAATCCCCCTGGAAACCCAACAGATAGTCTCGCCCTAATCACAGATGTAGACAGAGCATAGAGAGAGACAGAGGGTTCACTTAGCGCAGTGACACCCAGAAGTGGGGACATGCTCTGTTTATTTTTATACAGTTTTAAAATGGCATTGGCTCTTTCCAGCAACAAAAGAGCTCCTTTTTTATCTTTCTGGTCACCCTATGCAGCTCTCACCGCTGGGCATTACACCAGCTTGCCACACAGCTCTATCTGCTCTCACTTCTCACACTGAAGTTTCCAAAAGCTGTATGGGGTTACTAAATTTTCCCTGGCGAGAAACTCTCCGGGGGTCGTGCCCTTTCCCTAATTTTCAGGCTTCGGCTCAGTATCCCCGGCCGCAGCCGGAGTCTCCTGGCCCAGCACCGTTGGTCCCTCACCCCACACGAACCTGGGCTCCGGGCAGCTCCTGGGTCACGTGGGTGCCTGACCCCCGGGCGGCTGCTCTCCTTCCTCCCTGGCCAGGACATTCTCCGGGCTCTGCAGGTGGGCCACACCTGGCTTCAGGGCCTTTCAAGGCAGCTCTTTGCCTCCGAATAGTTCTGGAGAGCAGCGCTCCCTTTGCCTCCCTCCACACCTGTGCCCTGCGGCTCCCGAGTCCCTACAGCGTGCCTGCTGTGCGCCGAGGTGGGAGTGTAAAACACACTGGGTTCCAAGATTTGGTGCGTACAAAAGAATGTGAAATATTTCAATCATTTTCATTTTGATTATGGGTCAAAATGACAGTAGATAAAAGATTATTAAATAAATTTCACCTATTCGTTTACACTCTTTAAAATGTGTGGCTCCCAGAAGATTTTAAGTTACTTGTATTGCCATTGGCAGCACTTCAGGGGAGACGCAGAGGGAAGGCCGCCCCCCAGGAAGGGGTCGCAAGGCCCTGTTTCAGGCCCCCCCCCGGCCCCCAGGGTGCCGTGGACGGGGCTCCTCGGGCAGATGCACGTGGGACCGGAAGCGCCCCGGGCAACGGGGCACCCAACCTGGGCACAGCCCCGCCACCACCCGGTGCTGGGCTCTGCGTCCGGCTTGCCGCCACCGGTCTCCATCCGAAGGAGCCAAAGGGGGCCTCCGTGGTTCCCCGACTGAACTTGCTGCTCCAAGCCCGGCCCCACTAACGCCCGCGGCTGCTGGGCTCCGCGCCGACAGCGCTGGCCGGGAAGCGAGCCTCCTAAACGGGCCCTAAGGGGCCGACGCTGCTCTAAACACAGACACGCGGCCACTCCGTGCTCGGTCACTAAGTTAATGAGGACAACGGAGGACATTCGAAATTTTTAATCCTCTTTGCTTTTCCAAAAGAACCAAAAGAGAGTCAACTTAATAACTAATCTTACCTGCTGGTTTCTGACAACTCATTAACCATATTTTAACAAACAATAATAATATTAGAACAGTAATTAGGGAGAAGTTAACTGGACAACAGAGCTTTTCCACATTCAAATGAAAACACATAACAAACGAGATCACTTTCAGTCACAACCACGAGCCTGGGTTTCACGGTGGCGCGAGGGGAGACCGGGAATCTGTGGGACTCTGGGAAAATGTCCACACTCAGGAACTCCTCAAGGTACTGGGTGCTTCTCTGGAGGTTTTATGTCTTATCTTCGCAGCCCATCCGGAGAATTTATTTCAAAATAATTTTAGTGAAAAATCATTACGGCTTTTCAGCAGAGAAGCCTCCCGAGGAGAACCTCCCAGACGGGGTGAGGTCCGCGGGAAGGGACTGTCATCGCTCCAGGGCCTGCGCGCCCCCTCCGGCCCGCTCCGCGCGTGCCCACGGTTCTCCCGGGGCCAGACGGCAACGGTCAGCGGTGTCCCGCACGTCCTCACAAGGGGGGCTTGTGATCGCCAAGACCCTCACCCGCTCTGGGGAAACCCCCGGCACCCCGACACGGAGGGAAAGCCTGACCTTGGCGACCCAGCCGTTGACCGGACCCGGCCTCGTGTTCCTCACACCACCTGTCTAAACTACGGCTTGCTTTCCCCCAGAAAACTGGAACAAAATCTACGGCCTTCAGGCCCCACTACACTGAGCTCTACTCAATTTTCAACCCCTTGGACTTCAACTCAATACGGAGGATCTGCGACAGGCACCTCCCGAATTCCTCCAGGACCATCTGCTCCGCCAGGCGCGCCGAGCGCCGCTCCTTCTCGGCCTCTTCGCCCCGGGCCAGCAGGCAGGCGCACGTGGCCTCCACCACCTCCCGGGAGATGCACGACGAGGAGCGCCTGGCGGAAACAGAGCGGTTACGGCCCGTCCTCAGCGCCACGGTGAAAGCCCTCACCGACTCAACGGGCGCTTAGAAACGTCACCGGTGGAACCTGTCATCTCCCTAATACTGGAAACCGCCACCATGGGAGGGACTGCTTTCAGAGGAAGCTGTCTGCCTCCTGACACCCATCTCGTGGCAGGTTCTAAAGATTTCAAAGGAAGGTCCACCGTACCCTTCAGAGGCTCCGGGCGGCAGCCGAGGGGCTGAGCAGGGGTAGAAGCAGGAATCTCAGATAAGACAGGCCCTAGAGGTGCGTCGTGCCGCCTGCTCGGAGCTCCGGGCCCAATGCGGGCGGGAAAGCCCGCACCCTGGCTGCCGGCCCCACCACCCCCAGGGCACCCGGAGCGCCAGGAGGCCAGCGGCTCTGAGGACTCGCCCCCGTGGAGGGGCGCTATCGGCGCGGCCTCCCCTCCGAATGCCCCTGGAGCCCCGAACCAGGTACTCTATCGTACAAGACGGGCCGCGCCCCCACTGCGCTCGAGGGGCAACCGCGGCTCAGCTAGACGGCCACCCGGGTAGGCCCCAAGGTGCGGGAGTTCAGGAAAACTTCTGGAAGTCCTGAGAAGTGCTGGATGATGAAAAGACACAGGACTTGGAATTGGTTAAAATCTCTCTCTACAGACAACTCACAACGACTTTTGTTGAAGATGAAGGAACAGGGCTGCCCTCGGGTCAAGAAGAGTCATAACATTTTGAGGCCAGACTCCACCCTATGGAGCCTCCATCACATTCGGTCGGACACACGGCATCCCGATGCCAGGACAGAACATCTTCGCTCACCCTTTCAGAGACGATGAAACCGTGTTTGGTAAATTTTTACTGATAAAGACCTCCGCAGGTCACGTGATGAGTACTTCTGATGTCTCTGACCAAATTAGCATGAACTGGCTTTTCAAAATTTTATGAATTCATGATATCTGGTACTTTATCAGGATATCACTCATGGCATCGAATTGAAAGGCATTTTTTTAAATGGATAAATCTAGTCCGATGTATAGTAAAATTAACACTCAACCTTTGAGATCTGCTAGGATTACAACATGGCCTCAGCTTAGTCCACCTAGTGTGCGATCCGTCATCCCGTTAGGAGGGAGCGCAGCGGGCAGCCTGTTAGATCGCATGGTAAGCATGGGTCACGTACCCGCCGTCTAGAGATCACGCCCTCGCTGCCCGAGAGCACTGGCCTGTCGGCCATCCCTGCGGGGCACCTCTGCTTGTACTCAACGTGGGGAACTCTGTCCCTGAGGACAGACGGGACAGAGCGGTTTCGGCAGCAGAGGCCCCGCGGAAGCACGGGGGGCTGTCCCCTTCCCCCCATCCCTCGCACCCAGTCTATAGACTAACTCTCCTCAAATTAACCTCTGTTCCCCTCTCCGGAGGGCTGGTTCGCAGTACCTACCTGTCTGGTCTGAATTTTGGTAGTCCTGAGAATTTAGTTGGTGACAAATGGTGATTGCCTTCAAACCCTCCAATTTCCATATAGTTGGGCATGTTCATTAGGGTTTTCCGTTCCGGGCTTTCTTCATAATTTTTGCAACCAATGCATTTGCAAATAGAAGAACACATAATTTTGGCCTGGTAACATAAAACGCTTCAATAAAATTAGACTGTCCTATAATTCATCAAAAAACAACACATTCTATTTGGACCTTAAATAACTCTTTGTGTGTGTGTGTGTGATCCACAATTTTCACACAAACATGGGGAGGGGGTTTGGAAGGCTGGCGTGTGAGTGCGGGCATGAATCCTAAGCAGAGAGAGGGGTCGGAGCATTGTCCCTGACCGGAACACGGGTCTTAGGATCCCAACCCGCAGGTGTCAACTCACCCCCCTTCACTGCGCTTGACAGATACTGTGTTTTCACACACAGGGGGTCTGTGGCCACCCTGCATCCAACAAGCCTATCGACACAGGTTTTCCAATGGTCTTCGCTCGCTTCGTGTCTCTGTGTCACATTTGGTAATGCTCTCAATATTGCAAATTTGATCTGTGCCCAGCAATGGCGACCAAGATCATCAGAGGGTGATCGGTACTTAGTGATGGTGACCAAGATCATCAGAGGGTGATTGGTACTTAGTGATGGTGACCAAGATCATCAGAGGATGATCGGTCCTTAGTGATGATGACCAAGGTCATCAGAGGGTGATCAGTACTTAGTGATGGTGACCAAGATCATCAGAGGGTGATCGGTACTTAGTGATGATGACCAAGATCATCAGAGGGTGATCGGTACTTAGTGATGGTGACCAAGATCATCAGAGGGTGATCGGTACTTAGTGATGGCGACCAAGATCATCAGAGGGTGATTGGTACTATTTAACGGAGGTGTGTGCCTTGCTTTTTAGACTTCATGCCACTGCACACCTAACAGACCATCGTGCAGCGTGAACAGAACTGCACTGGGCCGGCCTGAGTGCGGTGTTCGCTTCACTGCAGTGTTCCGGACCCGAGCCCTCAGCACCTCCAAGGCGGGTCTGTCCTGCCAGCTCAGCTGCAGCAGGGAACATGTGGCGGGGGAGAGTCTGAAACCCACCGAGGGCCCGCCTGGCGGGGCTGTCCTAGGGGAGGCCCTTGCTGCTTGTGGGCGGACTTGGCTTCTTGGCACAAGGCAGCATGCCTGGCAAGCTGGGGCCCACGCCCTTGCTCACACCGGCCACAGGGGCCGTCTGAACGTCGGCCTGGCCAACAACCATGGCTCCCACTTGGTCTCAGCCGCTAGGGATGTCCCTCTGTTCTCTTCAGCTTGGAGATGCTCATCAGACCGCATCTATTATGTTTTACTCTGCCCCCTGGGTGTTTGGAGCAGGAGGCCTTTCAGGACTTCTAGTCTACTCTAGAGACCACAGGACATCAGCACCTCATGCCGGCTGCTGCCTGGCACAGGCTCGGCCTCTGGAAAGTGGGGGAAGAGCAGGCAGAGACACTGTGAGTGCATTTGAGACCTGCTCCACTGGGGGGTGCCGCTCACTGCTGAATTCTCTAATTCTGCACTCCTTCTGACCGCATTTTCAGAATCCTAGCTGGGCCTAGGGGGATGGCTTGGCCGCTTACTCAAGAGCTTCCAACGTGTGTCCCCGGAATTATGAGGACTCTTCTCAAGCCTGACCATCTGGGACAACCTTTTAAAAATAAAATTCACAGGTACCCCGCAAAGACCGCAGGCAAACTGAAGGAGAGCCTTTCAAGGAAGGG
This sequence comes from Ailuropoda melanoleuca, assembly GCF_002007445.2. Taxonomy (NCBI): domain Eukaryota; kingdom Metazoa; phylum Chordata; class Mammalia; order Carnivora; family Ursidae; genus Ailuropoda; species Ailuropoda melanoleuca. The sequence continues at coordinate 86,671,415 of NC_048233.1, forward strand.
TTTCCTGGCTGCTTCACTGCTGGGGCCTGCGGGCTCCTTCCTCTCTCCTTCCCTTTCCTTCAATGCCAACAAAAGAGGGAGAAGATGAAGGGGGAGAGCAAGTCCCTCCACCGCCAGTGAGCTCGTGAGAATCGGGCAGATGCTCTGGCCCAGGAACTTCTCTGCACCGCTGCATGCTCTGCAGGCGGCAAGGCCCGCGGTCCGCTCCGGTCTCTGTGCACCAGCCTGGGGACAAGGTCCGCACGGGGCCCCGCGGCCTGGGGAGCAGCTCACCTCATAGCACTCACAGTAATTCTTGAGGCAGCCCGAGCGCCGGCAGTTACAGCCTTTGTTGTGGCGAGGCTTCACGTCTCCCAATTTGCCTTTCCCAATTTTTGGTTGGAAAGCTTCTGGGTTTCTATCAAGACATGCCTGAGACAGAAAACACAAAATCCTATCAAAATGCACTTTATTATGTAAAAATTAGGTTCAGTGAGTGGCATGTCGTTTGTTTGCCATGTTAATCCATCTGTTGCTTTAGGAAGAGCCGCCGGACACCGTGGAGTATCACGCAGCCATCGAAAGGACAAACTCTTACCGTGTGCAACGACATGGCTGGGACTAGAGGGTCTTGTGCTAAGAGAAATGAGTCAGTCTGAGAAAGACAAGGATCACATGGTTTCACTCATGTGGAATTTAAGAAACAAAACAGAGCAACCTACGGGAAGGGAGGGAAAGATAAAATAAGACGAAATTGGAGAGGGAGAGAAACCGTAAGAGACTCTTAACTCTAGGAAACAAACAGCGTTGCTGGAGGGGAGGGAGTGGGGATGGGGTAAGTGGGGGATGGGCATTAAGGAGGGGACGTGATGGGAGGAGCAACTGATGAGTCACTGACCTCTGCCTCTGAAACTAGTAATACACTATATGGTAATTAACTGAATTTAAATAATAAAAATAGGAAGAACCACATGAGGCAGTGTGTCCTTCCATAGTTAAGTGCGTCCCCTTCTTGTTTCATTTTAATTCCTTTACACCTTTAAAGGCATTGCTTTTTTTCCCTGAGTTTCAAAGTCATACATATTTACTGTAAAATAACTGAATGTTAAAGATGCAAAGAAAATGATTGTGTCCGTGTGGCCCTATTTCTTTTCCAGCGTGTCTTGTGCGCTTTTCCTGAGACAGCTGGGGTCGTGGTGCTCTGCTAACCGCTCCTGGGTATTAAACGCTGACTGTGTTCCAAGCCCGTTCCATGCGATTTATGTGCATTCTCGCCCTTAATCCTCACAGCAACCTTGGGGAATAAATACCATTGTTGCTTCTGTCTCACAGATGAAGAAATCGAGGCCGCGAGGTGAAGTAATAAATGGCGAGTGACGGATGCGACCTCCAGTCCCCGTGCTCACGCCCAGCCCAGAGGCTCAACCACCGGGCTGTGTCCTGCTCACACGACAGGCTCAGCTTTTTATCCTGGCTTGTTTAACTCTTTTCACCTATCCTTCCACTATCTGTCTAGACAGACAGATGCATACAAGTTTTTATTAACAAAGTGATTCGAGCAATCTGAGCAGCACAGGCATCACAGCAGCACCTCTGTGCTTTGCTCTCCCCACAGAGGTTGACAGCTAGGGCCTGGGCCTCCCGACACCAGAACTTCCCATTGCTGCAGAAGGTCCTTCGGACAGCACGGGCCTGGAGCAAGGCTGCTCTGTGTGCGCATTCTCACGCTCACCGAGGGTGAGGGACAAGGAGTGCGCCATCCGCGGGGTGGAGCGTAAGTGGAGCATGAGTGTGTCCGGTGTAACCCCCCAGGTCAGGTTGGAGGGCAGTCCAGCCCCCAGAGGCTCCCCCAGACTCCTCCCCATCCACACGCCCGGGTGGGAACCACTGTGCTGACCTCGACTGCTTCCACGGCACGTGCGCCCCTGCAGCGTGCCCTGTGATGCCCGCCGCCTTCACCGGCACCGCGGCCTCGAGACTCATCTGCGAGGAGCGCTCGGTGGCCACGCTTTCTTCTTCACTGGTGTGTAGTATTCCACCGTACGAGAGAACACTCCACCCCAATGGACACGGGGCTGTTTCCAGGCTGGGGCTGCGGTGTGTGTCTGCAGTGGACACGTACACTCATTTCTGTTGTCTCTGTTTTTAGGAATGAAACTGCGGGGTCGTAGCACCTCCAAGTTTCAGCTTCAGAAACTACTGCCAAACAATTTCCCCAAGCGGCTAGACTAACTTACGTTCCTACCAGCAATGCGTGAAAATTCCAACACTTTCAAAATAAAACTTCACATGCTTATAACTGTAGACAATACCCTTTAAGCCTAAAGGAAATGCTACACTACTAAAGTTTAGAGGCGTCAAAATTTTCTTCTGTCCCATGGATCTGGCTGCATCAAGATGGGTAAGATATTTTCGAATGATTTATCTATAATTCAAGAGGGGAATTAAATTATCATAGAAACAAAACAGACCAACCATAACACAGCCTGACAGTCTCAAGTCCACACGTGATGGCCCTTGGTTTCCTTTTGTAAACTGGGGGCACCAAATATGCCCCCAGAGCAGGCTGGCAACCCTACGCCCACCTGTCTTCCCTCCTCTGATGGTGTTTCGTGCCTCCAGGAAGGGGTGAAAAGTGCAAGCTCCCGTAGCCTTTAGCAAGTGTGGGGCTGCAGGAGCTGCTGCTGGCCCCTTGAGGAAAGTCCAGATTCTCCCTCACCCGGAAATTAGACACGTGTCGTGGCTCAGAGCCTCCACCAGTTCTCTGACTAGCAGACTTTCGACACCTCTCAGACTGCACTCTCCATGCTTGGGCTTATCTGCTCTGTGACAGGACCCAAATCTCTACACCCCCAACAGGACAACGTGGACATTTGCACGTTCTTATATCAGAACCTCTGGACAGTGCTGCACCCCTGAAGCCACCCCACATGGCTGCCACGCTCCGGACAGCTCTGGTCAAGGGCCAACACTCCACCTTCAGGACCAGAGTCCTTCTCATCGTATACTCCTCAACACTTTGGGTTTTGCCAATATTGAAATTGGTTGGGAGTCTCTGGAGATAGTTTTGTGAATATCTGAAGCACTTTTTGAAAAAAAATTATTTTTAAAGAGAGAGAAAAATGGGAATGCAAGCTGGTGCAGCCACTCTGGAAAACAGTATGGAGGGGTGCCTGGGTGGCACAGCGGTTAAACGTCTGCCTTCGGCTCAGGGCATGATCCCCGTGTTATGGGATCGAGCCCCACATCAGACTCCTCCGCTATGAGCCTGCTTCTTCCTCTCCCACTCCCCCTGCTTGTGTTCCCTCTCTCGCTGGCTGTCTCTATCTCTGTCGAATAAATAAATAAAATCTTTAAAAAAAAAAGAAAGAAAAGAAAACAGTATGGAGATTCCTCAAAAAGTTGAAATTAGAGCTACCCTATGACCCAGCAATTGCACTACTGCATATTTACCCCAAAGATACAAGGTAGTGATCCGAAGGGGCACCTGCACCCCAATGTTTATAGCAGCAATGTCCACAATAGCCAAACTGTGAAAAGAGCTCAGATGTCCATCAACAGATGAATGGATAAAGAAGATGTGGGGTGTATAAACATACAATGGAACAGTACGCAGCCATCAAAAAGCGAAATTTTGACATTTGCAACAACATGGATGGAACTAGAGGGTATTATGCTAAGTGAAATAAGTCAATCAGAGAAAGACAATTATCATATGATCTCACTGATATACAGAATTTAAGAAACAAGGCAGAGGATCTATAGGGGAAGAGAGGAAAAAATGAAACAAGTCGAAACCAGAGAGGGAGACAAACCATAAGGAACTCTTAATCTCGGGAAACAAACCGAGGGTTGCTGGAGGGGAGGGTGGGGGGAATGGGGAGGCGCTGATGGGCATTGGGGGAGGGTATGTGTTGTGGTGAGTGCTGGGTGTTATGTAAGACTGATGAATCACAGACCTGTGTCCCTGAAACAAATAATACATTAAATGTTAATTAAAAAAAAAAGAGGAGAGCAAAAAAAGAGAGAGAGAGCATGAGCGGGGAAAGGGGCAGAGGGAGAGGGAGAAGCTCAAGCAGACCCCCGCTGAGCACGGAGCCTGATGAAGGACTCGATCTCACGACCCTGAGATCGAGACCTGAGCCGAAACCAAGAGTCAGACGCTTAACCGACTGAGCTACCCAGGTGCCCCATATCTCAAGCACTTTTAAACACTTTCAGAATGCATGTATTTAGTGGAAAAATTGTTACCTTAATGGCCTTGAACCGCTGGATTTCGTGACGTAGATTGTTACAACAATTATTACAGTTGCAGTTGTTGCAAAAGTCCCCACTGGCAAAGCAATCACAGTACCTGTGAAGCAATAACACAACGTGTCAGAGGCGCGGACGGCGCAGTGAGCAGACGACACTAGCAACACACAGGAAGAGAGCCTGCCAGCCTGCTGTAGTTTAGCACAATTTCCCCTGGATGGTTCTGACTCCTTTTTTATGAAAACGACAACACCTGGGATGATACTCTCCAGTGACTAACAGAGGAGAAGAGAAACCAGTTCAAATGCTGCCCATTGCTGTCCATCGTCTCCTGCCCCCCGCCCTGTGCCCACCGACACTCCCCCAGGAGCACCCCCAGTTGGCGGGCAGAAACCATCAACCATCACCAGTCCCAGTCCACCCACTCAACCGAAGGGGAGTTCTCTTCTTGGCCAGACCTCGACGGTGAGTGAAAACCAATGGGGCCTGGAGGCTGAACGTGGCTTGGGTTTGATCTTACTTCCACTCCCTGTGGACGTGTGGAGGAAAAGATGAATGGTGCAAGACACACGGACAAACGACTGCTGTCATAGTCTCTTACAATAAAAGGGTTGTTTGTGAGTTCAGATTCCACAGGGCAGCTTTTTAGCACAATCTCTCCCTGAGTGTGTCCACTGTGTCCTGGAATTCTGGAGGTCATAAAGAGGTGACAGAAAGGATTTTCCTGGAAGAACCATCAGCGTTTATGGCTGTTAGGACACCTGCTCTCGTGCTCTACAGAAGAGGCGTTTAGAGTCCGTGGCTTACGTGGTTTCAGTACGGGCAGGGATAAGACAGTGTCCTCAACTCACTTAAAAATTCAGTGTTGAGGCAAGGACTCCCAACAGCTTACCTATAACCTGCACCCCAGAGAGGTTTCGGGAGTTCATCAGCCACTCCACGGCCCCCGTGTGTGACTGGAGAAGACCACCTGCTCCCTCCTGAGAGCATGAGTCATTGCAGAGCGCTTCAAATCCGGGTGTGTGTGATATCGGCGCAGCCACCGGGCCCGTGTCTTCTGATAGACGTGATGTGTCAGCGCCTTGAGCTATAAAATGGAAGTTGTGGCATCTAACCTACTGGTCTCAAGGGGTCACAGGGATTGTCTCCCACACAGTGCTGTGTGAGGCCAGGAGGGCCCATGTCTGGCAACGTGGGAGACTGGATGTCTGTAGAAACCTTACTGTTATAGAATTCCTAAACATTATTCTTTTGATATTTATTATTTTAATTCTTTTTAATAATATTGTAAAATGCATGTCAAGCCAAGGGGAAAGAAGAGGAGATTATCAGAGGTGAAATAAAGAAGAAACTGTGAACCCAAAGCGGAGAGTTCTGTAGCTGCCGAGTGTTGTCCTGGGGCATCTGCCCGTCCCTGGTGACCGAGAGCCTGCTCGTGCAGGAGACAGAAGGAAGCCAAAGTCTGGCTACCAAAGGTGGGAGTTGCACCAGAGACCTCCCCCTTCCCCCCATATAAAGCATGGGTCCTTGAAAGGAAACCTCTCCACAAATCTACTTCAGATACGTCCTCTCTGAAGCACAGGGGAAATATGAGAGTGTCCCCTAAGGCTCCCTGACCACTGGGATGGACAGAAGCAGGACCGACGACACAGGTTCGGAGGCCGGAAAGCAGAGGGGAGAGAGTTATGGACGGCAGACTTAAGAACCCTAAACACTGCGCCAGTGGGAGAGAGCGAGAAGGCAGCTCTGAAGACTTGGACTCAGTGGTTCCAGGCTGCTCTGGAAGAGGAGTGGGGGAGGGTGGGATGAGAAGAGAATTGGTTGAAATTCTAATTAGGAGGGAGTGAGCTCCCAGGCTCCTCCCCTTTCCAGCACCCTCCTCCTGTCCACCACTGTGGCAAGAGACTGAAATTACTTTCGGGGCAAAATAATTGAGGGCAGAGGTATCACAATGAACCAAAGGAGGAAAGGTGAATATTGAGACTGGCAGGTTTCTTCTACTTGGCCCCTAGAATCCTAGCACCATGTTGGAAAAGCCTTATCTGGGGACGCCGACCAGCCCAAGACAGAATACAGAGAGGAGCCCCACAGTGAGGTTTCCCAATGGATGGCTTAGTCATACCACCAAGAGTCCCCAGGCATCTCATGCCTCCTTCCTAAGTGTGAGTGGAGTGACAGCCAGAGATCCACAGACATTTCAGAAAACCTTCTGACACGAAAGGCAGAGGCCTAAAGAAACAGACTGTTCAGGGAAAAGAAACTGGGGGGAGCAGGGGTACCAACAGCCTTGGACAGATTAAGAAACAAGAAAACAACACTTAAGAAAACAAAGTATATTGGGGCGCCTGGGTGGCACATCCGGTTAAGCGTCTGCCTTCGGCTCAGGGCGTGATCCCGCCGTTATGGGATCGAGCCCCACATCAGGCTCCTCCTCTATGAGCCTGCTTCTTCCTCTCCCACTCCCCCTGCTTGTGTTCCCTCTCTCGCTGGCTGTCTCTATCTCTGTCGAATAAATAAATAAAATCTTAAAAAAAAAAGTATAAAAATGATGTTCTGGAAAATAAAAAAATAATCACAGAGAGGATTATCTTAACAGAAAATGTGAAAGCTAGGACCCCTGCCCCCCCCAAAAGGGAAGTAAAAACAATAGGGGAAAGAAAAACGTAGGATTCATTTTCTAAGTCCAAAATGTATGTAATTAGAGGTCTGGAAAGATAGAATTTTGAAAATGAAGAACAGAAGATAATTTAAAAACATTTCTCAGAACAAAAGGGCATGTGTTGGCAGAATAAAAGAACTGCCAGTGCCCAGCACAAGAGGCGAGAGAGCTCCAAAGCAAGACGTCACTGTCCAGTTTCAAAGCACTGGGAACAAAGAGAGGACCCTATGAGGCTCCAGAAAGAATAAAACAGGTTTCACACAAGGAGCAAGAACAAGAACAATGTCAACATTTCAACAGCAGCACTGGACACTAGAAGAAAATGCAGCAAAATCTTCAAAATTCTGAAGAAAAATTCAACATTTGAAATTGAACTGAAATTGGAAATCCAACTATCCAATCCAAAACAATCGTTAGGTGTGAGGACAGACTCTGGCAGTTAGAGCTGGGGGTTCTGGAAAGACGATCTCCGTGCGCCCTCTCTCGGGACGCTCCTGGAGGCTGTGCCGCACCAAATGACGCGTGAGTCAAGTGAAGGAGACAAATGGGACCCAGCAAAGAGGGACTCAAACTTGAGAAGAAAGCCCAGGTGTGGTGGCAGAGGGAGAGTCCAGGGTCAGAGCTGTCCATCGGGCCTGGCAGCCGCACCGTCCCGAGTGGGGCAGGTGAACGGCTCTGAGAAAGGCTTCCTCCGGCAGGACCGAGTGTGTAGCAGGTCTGAGCATGGTGGGAAGACAGCCATACACCCAGAGCGCGGTTTAGGGTTAAATTAGTGTCGTGTGCATAGAAAGCTAAGTACCAACTCTTAACTCAAGGGGAAAGATGAAGAAGTGCAGGGAAGGAAATTATTCAAGGTCCCGCCGTGAGTAGTGCTTTCCTTGTTGTGAAATACAAACACTTATGACTGATCTAACCACATGTATCTGATGTCGGGTGTGGGAAATGTGTGTGCGTGTGTGTGCTTGTGGGGGCGGGGGGAGGAAACAGCCAAACCCTCATCTTCCACGGTAAAAAACAAGAGATTATGACAAAACCGAAAAGCCAAGAAGTTAGCAAAGCAGGCATGTTATTTACATGCGTGGAGACAAATATTAAAAGATTCTGTTCAAAGAGTTGAAAACTCCTGGAGATCAGAAAATAAGGGACAATTGTCAGGGAGCTACCATTCTTCGTGTCAAGTCTTGTGTAATTCCTTGGCTCGTAAAGCTCTGAGTGTGAGCAGCAGCTCTTTCTGTCCACGGGTCCTGTCTCTGTGCTTTAATAAAACCAGGTTTTTGCTCCAGATAAATAAATAAATCTGTGTGTGTCGAGGCACCCGGCTGGCTCAGTTGGTGGAGCCTGTGACTCCTGACTCTGGGATTGTGAGTCTGAGCCGCGTGTGAGATTACTTCAAAATAAAATCTTTAAAAAATATAAAAATAGGGACGCCTGGGGGGCTCAGTCGGTTAAACGTCTGCCTTCAGCTCAGGTCACAATCCCGGGGTCCTGGGATCAACCCCCACATTGGGCTCCCTGCTCAGTGGGGAGCCTGCTTCTCCCTCTGCCTGCCGCTCCCCCTGCTTGTGCACTCTCTCTCTCTGACAAATAAATAAAATATTTTTAAAAAATAAAAAAGATAAAAATAAACTCTATGTGTGTATTATCTGGATAAGAATAACTGAATTAAAAGTGAGAAAGGATAAACTGAAAGATAAATTGGATCAAGGCGCATCACAGAAAGACAGATTAAAAACCCAGAGAAGAGAGTAAGAGGAACGGTGCGTAGTTAGAGGGGCCAGCATACGGCGGATCAGCATTACGGGACAGAAGGGAGAAAAGGGAAGAGGCTATGGAATGAGGATACCTGTGAGTGTTCCAGAACTGTTGAAAGCGTACATCCTCTGACTTCAGAAACTTAATGAAACCCCAAAAAGGTAAATACAAAGAAAAGGAAAGACAGAAGGAAAATCTTAAAAGCCCCAGAGAGAAAAGACAGGTTATCTAGACTGACAGCTTACTTTTTGTTAGAAATAATGGGAAATAGTAAAAACAATACCTTCAAAGCTCTGAGAGGAAAACCAACCATCTAGAATTTTATACCCAAACCATGCTCTCTCCCCGACGCCCCGCCCAGGCACATTTCTTCCCTTGTTCTACATACTTGCCCCTCTGCTTTTTTAAAATTTATGTCGAAGAATTTTAAATCTCTGTCACCAAACCTGTCTGTCTCCTACCCTTCAGTGCTCATTTTCTTCTTCCACCGACATCGTGAAAGGGTTATCTACACCTGCTGCTTTCCCCTCCTCGTCACCCACTCACCGTTTATCCTACTGCACTCCGGCCTTCTCTGCCCCACGGGCTCTCAGAGGCAATCAACAACTTCCTTACTGGGGAAGCAAGGCCGTCTTCACTGCACGGTTGTCTCAGCAGCTGTGACACTCTTATGTTCCGGAACCACATTTCCAACTTCCTGTCAGACAGTTCTACCCCCAACTCAGTGCGTCCAGCCTTCACTTGTGATCTCCTCCCACTCCTCTCTGCTCAAGCCGTGCTCCCTCTCTGCGCCCGTGGTGCATCCACCACTAACATAATCCCAGGTCCCTTCTGACAGTTTCCTTTCTCTTTCCCCATGCCCGAGGTGTTATCAAGTCTACTAATGCTGGCTCAGAAATGTCTTTTTTTTTTTAATTTTGTCTTTATACAAGTAAATCACATTTGTTGAAGAAAAGTTTCAGATATAAAGAAGCAAAAAGAAAAAAATTACAATCACTCAGAGTTCCACTCCCTAGAAATGATCATTTGGTGAACACATTTCCGAATTTTCCCTAAAACTATACATACTGAAATAAACCTGTCGTTTGATTACACATTATATACAAACAAAAGCAAAATCATATTCCAAACATTGTTTCAATATGTTTCTATTACTTATCAGCATCACGAGTGCTTCCCACGTACACAGATTCGTACACCACTTCAGTGACGGCTGGTGTCCCCTTCCACAGCAGCAACATGCTTCAGTGGGTAAATCTCTTCACGCTGAACATTTAGATTATTTTATATATTATATATATATATTTATATTTTACACCAGTGGCACTGGCCTCCTTTCTGTTCCTAGAACCCTGACCTTCCCTCTCTTGCCACAGGGCCTTTTCATGTGCTGTTTCCTCTGTCTAATATTATCTCTTTTTTTTAAGATTTATTTATTTATTTATTTGACAGAGACAGCCAGTGAGAGAGGGAACACAAGCAGGGGGAGTGGGAGAGGAAGAAGCAGGCTCATCGCAGAAGAGCCTGATGTGGGGCTCGATCCCAGAACGCCGGGATCACGCCCTGAGCCGAAGGCAGACGCTTAATGACTGAGCCACCCAGGCGCCCCTGTTTCCTTTGTCTAGAACATTCTTAGCTACCCACTTTCGAATCTGCCTCCACCTGATTAGCTCTCCTCATCCAAACACCTCTCCTTAGGGAAGCCCTCGCTGGCTTTCACACTTGGTCAACTTCTCCCCCCACACACACCCACTACCACTCCTTTGCCACATTTTCCACATTTCCACTCTGACCTTTATATATACCATTATTTATTCATGTCCATCTCCCCCTTAGACTGTGAGTGCCAAGAAGGCAGGGACCATGACTATCTTGTTCATCTCAGTCCTTCTCATTTCTGAAATCACAGGCATTCACAAGTATTTGTGGAATGAATGGGTAAATGTTATGTCTGAAATAACTCTTAGTCTCTGTGTTGTTCTTAACTGCTCCCATCCCTGCCTTAGTTCAGCTCTTTCTCATCTCTTCTATACTCTTGTGATAGCCTCCTAACAAGTCTCACTTTCAGCTTCGTCCACTTTGCTGTCAGTGCTAATTTCCTAAAACATATATCAGGCAAAAAGAAGCAAAGAAAATATAATCAGAAAACACAAAATAAAGTGGTAGTGTGCATTCCTGGTGAGAATGTCAAATGGTGTAGCCACTGTGGAAAACGGTATGGCAGTTCCTCAAAAAGTTAAAACGCAGACTTACTATATGATCCAGCAATCACACTTCTGGGCATATCTACCCAAAAGAATTGAAAGCAGGGCTCAAACACATGCTTGTACAGCAATGTTCAGAGCGGCATTAGTCACAGTTGCCAAAAGGTGGACACAACCCATATGCCCATTGCCAGATGAAGGGCTAAACAAAATGTGGTCTATATGTGCAACGGCGTGTTATTCAGCCTTAAAAAGGAATGAAATTTTGACACATGCTATGGCACAGATAAACCACGGATGCTGGGTGAAAGACGCCAGACACAAAAGGACAAATGTTGTATGGTTTTACTTACATCAGGTCCCTAAAGTAGGCAAATTCAGAGACAGAAAGTAGAACAGAGGTTGCCAGGGGCTGGGGAGAGCGGCTAATAGTTACTTACTGGGTACAGAGTTTCTATCTGGGATGATGAAAAAGTCCTGGAAATGGATGGTGGTGATGGTTGCACAGCCTGGTGGATGCAATTAATCCAGTGAACTGTACATTTAAAAACGGTTACGAAGGTAACTTTTTTGTTCTATTTTACCACAAAAAGAAAAAACCAAGGTGTACAAAGTATGTATAGAATGCTGCCATGTGACTAGAAAAAAAAAAGAACTTAAAAAATTTTTAAAACCTCAAAAAAATAAGGCGGTACAAAAAAGCCCACATTTATCAATAATGACAAAAAATGCAAATGGATGAAAGATGTGGATTATTAGATTTGCTTTTTTAAAAATCCAGCTATAGTCAGATTACAGAGGACACACGTAAAACAAAAGCACCGCACGGAACGTGTGCGCAGAAAGGGATGAGAGGGAGCGTGCCCGCTAACGCCAACAGAAGACATGGGGGCGCCAGGAGCGTCAGCGGCGAAGGACTTAAGGCAAAAAGCAACAGGATACACGGTATAGTTAACAGTAGATGGAAGCGTTCACCAAAAAGACACAACAACCGTGGATGTGTACGCCCTTTACTACAGACTCAGTACATATCAACCAAAATGGAATTAGAGGGAAAAGTAGGCAACTCGCAACCAGTGGAGGTTTTAACATACTTTTATCAAGAACAGATGAATCACGTAACATCTAATGAGCATTTAGCNGGGGGCGCCTGGGTGGCACAGCGGTTGGGCGTCTGCCTTCGGCTCAGGGCGTGATCCCGTCTGCCTTCGGCTCAGGGCGTGATCCCGGCATTACGGGATCGAGCCCCACATCAGGCTCCTTCGCTATGANCGTAACATCTAATGAGCATTTAGCATATTTAAGCAACAAAGCTAACACACCTGACCTAAGACATGGTCAATACACCCAACACACAGACAATATACGCTTCAGTTAATGTATTTTAAAAATCAATCGAACATTCAGTCATAAAGGAAGTCTTCATTAAATTCACAGCATTGATACCGTGTAGACCACATTATCTAAACACAGTGTAATCAAAGTAAAAAATTAACAACTAANGAACAGATGAATCACGTAACATCTAACGAGCATTTAGCATATTTAAGCAACAAAGCTAACACACCTGACCTAAGACATGGTCAATACACCCAACACACAGACAATATACGCTTCAGTTAATGTATTTTAAAAATCAATCGAACATTCAGTCATAAAGGAAGTCTTCATTAAATTCACAGCATTGATACCGTGTAGACCACATTATCTAAACACAGTGTAATCAAAGTAAAAAATTAACAACTAAAATGTAGTTTTAAACATATGTCTACAACATATCTGGACACTGTGAAGTGTGAACAGCTCATGGGTGAAGAGAACATTACAATGGCAATTTAAAAATATTGTGAGTGAGTGACAGCAAGAGCGCCTCCTACCAACTCTTGTAGGTGCATTAAAGCAGTTCAGGGGGCTAATCTAAAGCTTTAAAGGCATTTCCTAAAAAGTAAAAAGGATAGAAAATAAATAAGCATTTAGCACAAAAAGCTAGCAAAACAAGAGAGTAAGATAAAACAGGTGTGCAGGGGAAAGAACAAATCTTAATGCGCCTCTGAGACAGGAACCAGAAATCCAGAACACGCAAAGCCGATGGCCTGAAAAGACGGACAAAATAGACAAACTTCCCATGGGAAAGATCGAGAACAAGAAAAGGGACAGGAAACAACAGCAGAAACTTAGAAAATGTACAAGGCTGTAGCTACAGATGCAGAGACAATTTTTAAAACAACGTCAGAACATATAAATAGGAATATACATGTAGATTTAAAAACTTAGAAAATTCAACGATTTTCAAGAAAAACGCAAAATATCAACACAGACTCCAGAATAAATAAACATTTAGAAAAAGCGACAGCAATGACAGAAAATGACCAGGTCCCCGTCCCCTCTCCTACTCCAGCCCACAAAGACACCGCCCCGATGGNAAATAAACATTTAGAAAAAGCGACAGCAATGACAGAAAATGACCAGGTCCCCGTCCCCTCTCCTACTCCAGCCCACAAAGACACCGCCCCGATGGTTTTGCAGGCAGAGGGTGACCACTCTTCAAAGAATAAAAAGGGCCACCCTACCCGCACTTTCTCAGAGGCTTCACAGAGGAGGCTGGGGAGGGGGAGGGAAGCCTGAGAGCGCGTTGTACTAGGCAATAAAGAACACTGGTTTGGATACCACAACCGCACTTTAGACATGTGAGAAAGGGAAATCGCAGATCTACCCCACTCCAGAAAAGACGCAAAGCCCTAGGCAGAGTATTAGAGAACCAGAACCAGACCTTGCAGTGTTTATAACAAGGCAAAATCGGTACATCATGATCAATTTGGGTTTAATCCCTAGCGTACAAGGGTGGGTTAACATTAGAAAATTTCTTGTAATAGATCATATTATAAGATTAAAAGAAGAAAACAGCGATCATTTCCATAACTGCAGGAAAAAGACTTCGACAAAATTCACCACTCGGGGTGGGGGGCTGGGTTAGCCCGTGATGGGTAGTAAGGAGGGCACGTGTTGCATGGAGCCCTGAGTGTTCTACACAAACGATGAATCGTGGAACACGACACCAAAAACTAACGATGTACTGTATGGTGTCTAACATAACATAATAAAACAAAATTCACCACTCATTTATAATAAGAATAAAACAGAATGACTGTGTAGGAATAGAAGGAAATGGAAGGAAGCCTCCTTAGCCGGACCCAGGCATGCTGTGGAGAAGCAGCCCTTGGGCAGCAGCCACCCTCCCCTGATTCTAGAGCAGCGGCAATTTCAGCTGAGCACTCAGGTGGCTCCACTCAGGACAACATTTCCCCGCTTCCCACTGAGCTTGGTCTGAGCACAGAACGAGGTTCTGGCCAGTGGAGCGTGAGTGGAAGTGATTTGGGCAATTTCTGGTTATGCTGCAAAAGGTGGGAAGTGTGCCTGCACCCTCTTTCCTCTTCCTCAGTGGCTGGAATGAAGGTGAAGGTGGGGAGCTGGGGAAGCGCTCCCCCGAGGATGGCAGAGCAGCTGACGGGGCAGCTGACCCACTAATGCTGACGCCGCCCCACGAGCCCTGGAACGACTGTAGTTCACAGTCTTCGTGCCACGTCTGAGCACAGAGTACCGCTCAAAAACCAAAAGCAAGTATCTTATCTAGGGCAGGGCAAGAGAATGCTAGAAGCATTACTAGGAAAACCAGGAACAAACTACTTAGTGCCCAACATGATAAAGGCCCTCACTGACACGATCAGGCAAGAAGAAGGAAAAGAGGATAAAGATGGGGAAAGACATCAATGGTCCTTATTTGCAGACAACTTGTTTGAATACAATAGTGAAGGAAGTCCACAGACGAATCACTGCAACTGAGAAGTGGGATCTGCGCACGGAGCAGGATCGAGAACCCAGAACCAGACCCACACACAGACATTAAACCCTGACAGCACATCACTGGGATTATAGTCATGTTTTACAATAAATGGTGCCAGACAATTAGTTGTACATACAGAAAAGAAAAATGAAATTACCTACCTAACACTATTCATAAAAATCAATTCCAGGTGCATTAAGTACGCAAAGGAGAAAAGCAAACTTTAAAACTTTAGAATAAACTCTAACAGCACAATGATTTTGGACTTGGGATATGGCTGGATTTCTTGAACAAGAAGGCAGTAATAATAAAGACAAGGGACAATTTTGACCGCATTAAATTGAAAACTTCTGTCCACCAGAAGTCACTGCTCACTGTGATCCACGTGTCCCGAGTGCCCAGTAGACACCAGATCTTCTGCACGGTCCTCATCTTCATGAAAATTACAACTCTCTGTGCCTTTTTCTCCGGGTTAGAGTGCTGTCTGGGTTGAAAACCATGTGTTGTGTCAGGACATATACCTTGGTCCCCACGTGAACTCCCACTCCCTTTCTTACCACTTATGTGGACTTTCCCCTCTGCAAAATTGCTTTCCTCTCCGAAAAGGACCAAACTGCTCTATTCGAGTTGGCAGGAGCAAGAGAGCTCGCAAAGCACTGTCCTCTGTGGTCTCCGGCTCCCTGACTCGACAGATTTGGTGGTGACAGACCTCAGGGTTCCAAGTCTCCGATGGCAGAAAGTCTGGCTGGCTGATGAATCAATGTGGATGGTGATCTCTGGCAGTACACTCAAAGTCCATGATTTGTTACCGCCACTGTACGCAGTCTACGTGTTCTTGTTCTATGGACGTGTACTGTCCCCTTCCATTGTCTACTCCTACTGTTGCCACGGAAACCACAGCCACAGCCACCACATGAGGTTTGGTGGCCCCGCTTGTCCGTGAAACACACCGAAGGAGCACCACTCTGTTAAATGTGCCGTCCTCGAGGCAGACGTTGTTTCAGTGCCAGCAAGCCAGCAACGGTTCAATACTTCCGGGTAATCCCACAATGTGACTTCACAAGAAGGTGAACACAGGCACACTGTACCCTAGAATTTTTAGAGTCTTGATGTGTTTGAAAAGACCTATGATGACATGTATTCTGAACTTATTTTTAATTCATTGACCATCCTGACAAATTCTTTAAAACACTTTAAATCATTGGTACTAAGTATTTAAAACCTTTTTAGATGCATATCTGAGTCTGTAAAATATTTAAGGACACTCCTGGGAGGCCAAAAAATAAAAGAGAAACCAAAATTCAGAGGAGTAAGGTAAAGCTGAAGCCTGCAGCCATCTTGGGGCATCTGCTCATCCCAACAACCAAAGGCTTTGGTTTTCGCGCTGGACGGAGGAGGCGGGGCAGCGACAGCCACAGAGGTGGCAGCACGTAGAATATGCCGGCCATCGCTCTGAGAGCTTTACGTGTATCAACCCAACGCCGAGGGCACACCCAGGCGGGGGGTCAGCTCCAGGAGCTACGCATGAGGCTGAACAGTGGAAGGTTTATACCCAGTGAACGAGCCCCCTAGGAAAACACGTCCTGCAGAAGGAAAGGCAAGAAAATGCGTCTGTCTGGGCACTGGCTTTGGAGGAGGGGACTCCTTTGGGTTTGAGATCTGAATTCATACTGTATGTCCTAAAAAAATACCTTAGGAGAACTTTTAAGTTGTCCAGATTGGAAGTGCCACCAAGGCCAAGCAGAAGCAAACATGAACTTTCTCTGCAGGAATGCACCCTCCGATCAACCTCAGAATTCCCATATACAAAGTCCCAGCGATTATAATTAACGATTTTTAAAAATTCACAAAATACATGCGGTAACAAACCATAATGAGCGTAAAATCAAGAGATGAAAACACCAGAATCAGACAAGCAAAGACTTTAAATATTAGAATTAGGAGCTATTGAATATGAATTAAGTATTTAATAGTTTTTTTTAAAGATTTTATTTATTTATTTGACAGAGATAGAGACAGCCAGCGAGAGAGGGAACACAAACAGGGGGAGTGGGAGAGGAAGAAGCAGGCTCATAGCAGAGGAGCCTGATGTGGGGCTCGATCCCATAACGGCGGGATCACGCCCTGAGCCGAAGGCAGACGCTTAACCGCTGTGCCACCCAGGCGCCCCTAAGTATTTAATAGTTTTAAACATAAAAGAAGGAATCTAAAGTACAAGTAAGAAACAAGAGACCTTACAAAATGATCACCCAGCTCTGATCTTCCAGCTGCAGGGTTCTGGTTAATTCATGAAAATTACTTAACCTATCTAGTCAGAGACAGAAGGCCATTTGAGAAATCAATATTAGAGATTGCCCAATCTATGATTAAAGTCTTGATTTACATTTGATTAGGGGGAAAACAACTGGATGACATAACTGCTCCCAACAAGTCCCACCCAGTGTCTTAGCAAAAACTGAACTGGAATGGATACTTAAAAAACTTTGTATGGATTTGTTGACTGACAGATTTCAGAACAAATTAAAACAGTCCTGGAAAGCGTTCACACCCGTAAAGCGGGTTCCTCCTCTCCGAGTGTGCACATGACCCGGGCGGAGACCTCTCTCCAGTCCCTGAGCGCACTCCCCTTCACGCTGCGAAGTCACTGCCCCGACGTCTGGGATGCCACACCCTATGTCACGGCCTATATAAAAAAATCCTGTTACAAAAGAGGCTTTCACAATCAATGCTTTGAGAAACTAATTATGAAGCAAATCAATGTTTAAAATGTATAAAAATATTAAGAAAGTCCTATGTAGCAGCAGTGGAAAGACAGAAGGGAACAACTTGAAAAATCTTAAAAACTTTTTAAATAATAAATTTTCAATAGAAGAACAAAACACTTATCTACCTTTTTATTAAGTTTACATCAATTCTGTTTTACTTACGCAGACTAATTTTATCATTTAAAAATAATTCCCAACCTTTGCTGGCTAATGAAACCACAAAAAAAGGTTGAAGTCCATTATCTAAAGTTTCAAGAGTAACTGGGAGAGGAACTAGCAAGAGTGGCTCCAGCTCTGTCTGGAGGAGCAAGGGAGGGACACGGGTGCAGAGTGAGAACCAACTCTACCGCACAGACAAGGCGGTAGATAATTCCCCCCCTCCCACCACTGAAAGCCTAAAAACAGAAGTCAATAGAACAGTCGCTCTGGGGGAGGAATCCGGAGAATGGGAAGAGGTGGGGCAAGGCACTGACTTTCCGTTGCAATCTGGCTATAGTCATTGATTTTTTTACCTGTGTGCGTGAATCAGTGCCATTTTCAAAAAATACAATAAGGTGTTTCTCTCTTCATTAATGGCCAATCAATAGTAATCCCTCTTGACCTTTATCCTCTAGATACTCCCAATAAAGCAGGACAAAAACTACGTTCTATCGCTTTAAGAACACAACTTAGTTGTGGGGAGAAAAAGAGTAAAGACAACTGAAGGCTCTTCCCCGTGATCATGGCACGTGTTCACGGAGCCGACGATGGTGAGTCCACTCCCGACACCTGCCCCCGCCCAAGCTCCCCAGCACGAGCACCTGGGCACGCGCGCAGGGACGGCCGTGGTGCCCCCGGCACAGTCTGCCCCCAAGAGACCTCGTGGCTGGCTCTGCACGGAGTGGGTGAATTTACCCACTCCTTAGCCTTTCTGGAAACGGTCTTTCCAGAGATCATTGGTTTCGCGGGGATTGACTGATGCCAACAAACCGTGACAGACTGACCAAATGCCACGTGTGAATTCTGGTGGAAATCACACCCCTTCCAGTGCCCACACCGCTCAAGGCCCCTGGCTTCCCAGTGCGGAGCTACTGAGGAAGCTGGATTACCGGCCAGACGGGGACGTCCTGAGCATGGAGTTGGAGGTGCAGGGTCCCCAAGTATGATGTGAGGGCGGTAAGCCTCTCGCACACAGCACACGACACTTTTCCTGAGAAGGTGGTGCCCATGTCCCTCAGAGACAGTGCCTCCTTTCTCTGGACAGCAGGGGACACGCTCTGAACCTCCTTTTCTTTTGTTCCAATGCTGACCGAGCCCACCCAGGACGGCAAATTCTTTCTTTAGTGCGTCAGTCGCCCATTAATCCGGAAAGCTGCTTCTAGGCAGGAAGCGATTTCTTTGGCCTTCCATCGTGGGGTCGTCAATAAGTTAAACCTTTCTTGGAGCCCCACCTTACTTCCGAGTCCTCAGGGGTTACCTCCCTCCAACCCCAGTGATCGTCTACAACTCGCTCTAGGCTTCATGGGTCATTTGGTCTCCCCGGTCCCCAAACAAGACTGCAGCTTGGCAGCCCCATTGGACAGAACCCTGCTTCCCTCCTGGCTCTGTCCACTCTACACGCCACCACCTTGTCCTCCACCGCATTGGACGTCTCCATCTGGGCGGGCCACTCTGGCTTGACAGGGTCACCCGGTCCAGGCTTTCCTCTCTGTTCTCCTTCCTCCTCACCCAGAGCCGCTTAGTGGTCTCACGGCGTGTCCAGCGTTCAGAGAGGCGGATGGCTTGCATTCACAGACTAAACCAGTGATAGCTCAAATGTTTTCACATAGTCAACCCTAGATTTCAGCATTGCTTTTTAAAAAATGAATTTGTCTTTTCAGTGAGCCAAGTTTCTCAGACTTCTGGATTTGTACCCACGTGTGCACCCCCAAGTCACTGTCCCATCAGTGGAGCTCTCAGTGACTTCAGCAGGAGCTCTGAAATGGAAAAACCACGTGGAGACAGTGTTAGCCATCAGGACGAGGATGTGTGCCCCCTCCAAGGTGTCACTTTAAAGCTGGGCAGACCTTCAGGGCAGACACTGGGCAAAGTGAGAGCCGGGCAGATGACACGAATAACGTCCACGTGCGACAGGGCGGGAGGGGAGGCGGGGGCCACCTCCTGTGTCAGCCACACTGTGCCCCCCGCCCACGGCTCTGCTGCATGGCCTGCCGCACCACCCCCTGACCGAGCCTCCTGCGAGCTGGCATCCCTGGAGGAGAATTTTTTCTGTGAAAATTCACTATTGAGTGAACCAGTCCACCAAACTTGTAAGAACTAGGATGTAGGAATGTCGCAGGGTGCCGCGGTTAGCACCCGTCGGGGGGCAGAGATGCAAACCAAAACCCAAGGAAGCCACACCACGTGTGGTGCAGGTGGGGCCCTTCACTAAGTCGGTCAAGAGAACCCCAGAGCCCCGGACCAGGCTTGTGCAGAGGGCACGGCGTGTCGCTTCTCTGGCTGGCGCACTGCTAGCCGCCGACGCTTGTCCGGACTCTGCGCCACTTACTGACTTCTAAACAACCTTATTTCTATTTAATAATGAAGGATTTGTGATTACTTACAATTTCAGACACTGGGATTTGGTACAGTTACATGGCTTTTTAGACTTTGTGTCCCATGAACTAAGAGTTACTCTATAAAGATTAAAAAAGAAAATATTCAGATCGTTACTCTTTAAAAGGAGAATTAGCTAAGCATCTGGTGTTTCTGAACAAATACTGAAAATCTCAGCACCAGGTAGTTACAGGTATTATTTATCGGTGCCTGATCACGAAATGGAAGCAGTGTGCGTGTTACAATACAATGGAATGAGCCTGGCCAATCCCAGCCTGCGTGCCCCCAGATCCCACAGTGGGTGCAGAGCAGGACCCGATTGCTGCCCCCTCCCCAAGAAGCCCTCTGGATGTTCTTCCCTTGATCTATTTAAACCCCTGTTGCGTGAGGACCCTCACACCAAATAGCTCCTTTAATAAACTTTTTTGAATTTTCCCAAATCTGAACACTATCAGATAGTATAATTTAAAAGGCAAATCCTCATTTTATATTGTTCCGGAGTGTTAGGGCTGTCCACGCTGCAGAGCTACCAGCCATGGCAAAGCAAGTTTCCAGTGGAGACCTCCCCCCTCACTGCTCCCGGGAATTTGCTCAGGAGCCAGCGTGAGGGGCATCGGAGAAGGACAAACGAGTCCTGGAAGCTACACACGAGGGGCAGCTGTGGGCTAAAAATCGGGGAGAGTTCCCAAGCGCTGCTTTCCACTACTACTCACCGAGGGGACTCTGATTCCTAGTTCTGTGGGACGTTTACTATGCTACGGTGAAAAGCAGGGCAGGTGCACAAAGGCCGAGACGGTGACAGGGCTCTGCTAGGTCGCAGGGACACTGCTTGGTCTGGGGCTGCCTACAGAGACTGCAGGGGTACTTGGCACACAGGTAACATTTGCCAACAGTCTCCTGTCGCCACACAGAGCGCGGAAGCACTCCGTGCCATTTGTGCCATGGTTGTAATTGATACAAATGCCCTGGAGACAGTGTGCTAGGCGAGCCCCT
The DNA here is from genome assembly GCF_002007445.2 of Ailuropoda melanoleuca. Lineage (NCBI taxonomy): Eukaryota > Metazoa > Chordata > Mammalia > Carnivora > Ursidae > Ailuropoda > Ailuropoda melanoleuca. The sequence continues at coordinate 86,692,436 of NC_048233.1, forward strand.
TTGCCGGTACTCTGCGCACTCACATACACAGCTACCTGGGGTCCGGACAGGGATCATCCCGAGTCCTAGCTCAGCCCATCATTCTCTGCGTCCTGGCGTGCTTTCCTCCTGCGTGGGCATGCTTGCCTCAGCAGCCTCCACCCCAGCCTGTCTAGGCTTCTGTTTAGCGACATCCCCCCCACCCGCAACACACACACACACACACACACACACACACACACACACACACACACGGTACCCAACTCATGGACGAGCTGCTAACTCTTGCTTCTGGAGATTCTCCCATTTTTAAGTTAATGCCCCAAACGATGTCACTGAATGCTATATTAATTTATGGTTCATCTAGTTTACTTTTCCCGTTTGTACCTAGCTTTCTGTTCCCACAGGCGCCCCGAGGTGACAGATCTGGCTACATGGCCCCCTGGCCCACGTGCCCTGGAGCAGACATAGGCTGTTCAGAGGGTGCGTGGACACCTCCTTCACTGCTCTTGCCCTCTGCCTCTCAGACCTCTCCTTACAATGGGGCACAGGGTGGCCTGGCATTAACTGTCCAGTGGAACCAAAATTCTTCCCTTTAAAAAATGGGGTGGGGATACATGGGGACATTCCAGGGGTCACCTGCCATGATTGTGGAAGGACAGAGTGTAGTTCAGTAAATGTCCTGTATCAGGAAGGTACCAATAGGCATTTCCTGAGAGAGCATCAAGTGATGAGGACTGTGATAAGAGCTTCAGGGGAAAACCAAAAAATATGTGTGTAAAAACTTATAGTGCCTGTCCAGGAGGAATCCAGCAAATAATTTGGAACATGAGATATATATATATATATATATATGATTGAAAAATTGGAAGACAGAAGATATTGTATAATAAGCTATCAAATTATTTGACACTGATTGTCAATGATATAAAATTCAGAGATGGTAGTTTAATATAGCTGGAAGAAGTTAAACTGCTTTCGAAGGAGCTAGAACTCGACACCACCTGTTAGGGCTGTGAGACTTGCCATCCACCACAAGGGGGTTTCAGCTGAGGAAGCGGCATAAGCGAAGGTGCTGCAGGGGTGAGCACAGTGCACGAGGGGCGGAAAGGGACGGGAACTAAACCGGGGAAAATTCCATGGCTCTGAGGACACCTGTCCACCCTCTCATGCCAATCTGAAAATTAAGGTGTCAGGAGAGATCTGCACAATTCCACCTCAGAAAAGCATGAGAAATAAACTGCACTACACGAGACAGGACCTCATCTTTATGAAAAAATTTTTCAGAGAAGCAGACTCTTGAATGTTCTTTATTATAACGTTCATTATGTTACCAAAGTAATAGGATCAACAATGTATGAGAATTCACATTAACACCTGACTGATGACAAGATGATGGAAACCTTACAGAGTGACAGGACATGAATTTTTACTAGAAGGGCACTTTCATTAATATGATAAGCTAGTTAATAAGTTAGCCGGTTCACCACCCAACTTTGAAGAACGACGATGGGGTGAACACCCCCCAAAGGACTGCTGGCCAGGAGGCTCCAGCCGACCTGTGTCTATGCCACACGCTAGCTTAGAAATGTCTGAGCCATGTTGGGCCGACAGAGCTTCCTTTCTGATGTCTTCGGACTTAATCTGACCTTGTTATCGTCTGGAAGTCAAAAAGAAAGCTAATGAAAAGCATCTGAAGAGGTAAGGAGAGCAAATTGGTTGCAGCTGGGAACTCATCCAGGATGAAGCAACAGCGAATGGTTCTCTACGTGCTCCCTTACACAGGTCACAGACCGGTAGAGATTCCAGATTACCATCAGTACTGGGGATGTTGAGATAAAAATCATCAGGGCTGCTTCAGTGGAGTGACATCAAATCAAGTCATTCTTTGCAGAAAAAAAAAAAAACGCAAACACAAAGCTCACGTTGTTCCTGGCACACCATTTATAAGAGAAAAGTATTTTACGACCTGCAATAATTACGTCAAAATAAAGAAAAATATGTGACTGAGGAAACTGAGTAGCGCCTGGGGACAAGGTGGAGGGACACACTGCCACAGAAGCTCCCTCCTGCTCCCGTGAGAACGTGGACCAGCCGTGTCATAGAGACTCCTCAGACCGCACTGCGACTCCGAGAGCACACACTCGAAATAGTGTTAGAAGTGCCAAGTCCCCTTGGACACTCCAGACGCGCTAAAGCACGTAGTAATGCCATACCGTTGGCCAGCCACTCCCAGATTACAAGAAAGATAAAGGGAGTGTCTTTGGGATGGTAACATCGTAGGTCATGCAGTGTAACCAAAGACGGGGGGGTGCCAGCAGGACCTAGAAGTCGCCTATGTGGCTTCTGTTTTGTCCAGAAGTGCGAAGAGCCATGATGATAGGACTGAGTACAATAGCAGCGACCGCACACCCTCCCTGATCCACCCCTGAGACAGCGAAGCAAGGAGAATGGCTTCACACAGCTCGATCCTGTTAAATGAACTGAGAGTCACCATCTGCCCAGGCACCGGCGACAACCACCAAAAGACGGACTGCTAAAACCACCCAGCCGCGAACCACGCGAGCCACCGACACGCTCCAGTGGCAACGCAGAGGGGAAGGCCTCGAGCTCTGCCAAGCGGTTCGCTTGGCCTTTCACGCTGCCCCCAGACAGCCCTCCTCCCATTCACCAATGCCAAACCAGCATGCAGGGGCCCGGAGGGCACCAGAGCCACAGTGGACGTTTCACAAACTGCTTGACCTGATGGGGATGTGACCACAGTAGACTGTGTGCCCCAAACTCATGGAGGCAGGAAAGGACTGATCTCCATAACCAACTCAAGGGCTCCGTGAGCGGAAAGGGCTGTCCCATCCACTGTTAGCACATGAATGTTAACTCAACGAGGAGTTCCAACAGACTTGGTTAGTTTAATTAGTTACAATTATAGACGTGACTTTCAAATGGCAAGACAAGGCCCCAGCTAAGTGCAGCCCACCTCCCCACAGAGACCATGAGCCTCAGCACCTGTCTCTGAGCGCGGGCTGACCCAGCAGGGGCGCGGCAGCAGGCGGAGGCGGCCCATAAAGGCCCACTAAGACCACCGTCAATGTTGAGTGCCTGCCACACTGTTACTTATGTGGCTGACCGCGGAAAAACAGCATCTCAATTTAAACTGATGTGAGACCAAGACAGAGGTCTGGATGGCAGCGGGCCCCTGAAACACCGACACGGGACAGCGGACAACATGGGAGCCTTTCCAGCAACAAACCAGACACGCAGCCACATGGTTGGTGCCACTGCTTAATGCAAAATATAGTTTTTAGAGGTCGCAAAGGTCTACAGGTAAAGCTGGTTTTATAACTTAGAATAAAACCACCAAAGTACCCAAAAGCCTCTTAAACTCTTCTATTAAAGTAAGTGACAACTGATTGCTTTAAATCCTTACCCAGCCAAAGTTATTTTTGGTGGTCCTGGAAGAGCGGATGCCAAAGGGAAAGTAGACCCGTTGACTAGCGATGGTAAGGCTCCGTTTTCAAGCTGTAGAAAGTCAAAGACAAGCATGTTTTGAATTAGAACATGTTTCAAAAGTTCCATCCTGTCAATCTCTAGGTCCGTACAAAAATGACTGGTTTTCTTCTGGAGGTTTACATCACAATCACTTTACGTCAGGCCCCGCCACCATGACAGTTCCCCTCACCCTGGAGTGGACTCCGGCCCAAGCTTCTCCACAGCAGTGGGGGAGCCCAGTCCATTGTGTCCCAGACCTGCCTGGCCATGCATGCCCGGGGGGAGAGAGCCCTGCCTGTGTGGACCGGGGGCAGGGGGTAAGGAGGCAGGGCCCGGCCAGCCACACACAGCTGTCGGACGCTGGCTGCCGACACTGGCACGGACAGCTTTCTCATTTTTATGACTACAAATTGTGAATGAAATTCAATGACAAACTTCTGTACACTGAAACTGGTCTTTAGCTATGATGACATTCTTGGTATAACATAAGAGCCCTGGACATCCAAAGTCTTGTCAAACATTAGTGTCTCATCTTGTCAAAAAAAAAATTTGTAGTCAGTTTCAACAAATCCAAAAGCCATGTCACAACCTCTGTCCCCTCTGTGTCCTTTGCTTTTCTGGCTCTCATTTCGCTTTCTTTCTACTACTCGTTAGCATGGCTGACAGATGATATTCCCAGGAACAGGAAAGGGTAGCGAAGTCAGCAATGACCTCATTCTCTTCTTATGTGAAGGAAGAAATGTAAAGTATTGCATAAATTTAGGTTTCAAGCTGATCTGTATATATCACACTTCAATACCCTATCCTTGTCCCTTCCTCCCCCGAAAACCTGAAATTTAAAAGTAAGTTTTATATAAAAAGTACAGTCTTGGGGGATGCCTGACCTGCTCAATCGAAGAGCACGTGACTCTTGATCTCAGGGTAGTGAGTTTGAGCCCCACACTGGGTGTAGGGACTACTTAAATAAGTAAAACTTATTTTTTAAAAAATAAAGGCTTGGAAAAACAAACATTTTATTCATTCTACTCATTTTCTCTCTTCTGCCTCTTATTAAATTGTGTGTCATCACTGCCTGTGGGGCTTGAAGACACTGAGAAGCCACCCTGGATCCATGTCCTTGACCACAAAGCCCCGTCCCTCCAGGGAGCCTCACCCCAGGAGCCCCTCTCTTCTGTCTGGGACTCTGCCCTCCTCGCTCAATTTACAGGAGGGAAGTGTTCGCAAGTTACTGAAACCCAGACACCTGTTAGGCCCATGACCCCAGTGGTGGCCCAAAGTTTTACATTCTTTTGGAGAAAGGATTTCACAGTTCTCAGGATTGAGGCAATGCTTTGCATAAACTGGGGTACAATTTCCCTTTCCCCTTTGCTTATTTAGCCCCAAAGTAAAGCAGAGAAAAAGAGATGGCTTCAGTATGGCATAGGCAGTTCAGCTAAAGCAACTTTATGCTGGAGCCCATGACCTTCTTCAGCAAAGTCTGGCCACCTAGGAGTAAAGACATAGACTCTAAGGCGGTCCTCTCAGGCACATCACCTGGGATCTCGCTAAAAGGAAGATTCTGGGTCAGTGAGTCTGGGGCAGGGCCTGAGATCCTGCATTTCTATCAAGTTCCCAGATGATGCCCAGGTTCCTAGTCCATGTACCACACTGTGAGTAGTAAAGTGCTTAAAAATATATAAAATTTCGGGGCTGGCTCAGTCGGTGGAGCACGTGACTCTTGATCTCATGATTGTGAGTTCAAGCCCCATGGTGGGTGTAGAGATGACTTAAAATCTTTAAAAATATCTCTACAGAATTGGGAGTTTGGCAAGGAAGCAGCAAATGCATGGCTAACAAGATTGCCTCAAGGTCTCCACGCTGGATAAGAAGTCAGGGGCAGCCAACATGGGGATAAGGATAACACAGCCAAGGGGTGCCTGGGTGGCGCAGCAGTTAAGCGTCTGCCTTCGGCTCAGGGCGTGATCCCAGCATTATGGGATCGAGCCCCACATCAGGCTCTTCTGCTATGAGCCTGCTTCTTCCTCTCCCACTCCCCCTGCTTGTGTTTCCTCTCTCGCTGGCTGTCTCTATCTCTGTCGAATAAATTAAAAAAAAAAAAAAGAATAACACAGCCAAGAAAAGATCAGGAGGCGGTGGAAAGAGAGGACGTTGTGGTCCAAAGGGGCACTGCCTCTCTGGTGGGGGCTGACCCAGTGGGGAAAGGAAGGCAGGTGCCGTGGAGGTGGCAGGAAGAGGCTGCTTGTGTGCAGTGTCCACCAGACGCCACCTCGGGCACTCCCGGGATCACGGCTCAGGATCTCCTGCACTGACCTATACTCTCCCCCCTCCCAGCTAACACATCATTTGAGAAATACTTATTTACTCACTCGACAAACATCTGACTCTGCTTGTACCCGCTGCCTCAGAGATCTCCTCTGGTCTCAAGGCCTTAAGTGCCATCTACACCCTGGTGACTTCTTCCCTCCAGCCCAGGTCTTCCTCACACCGACCTCCAGCCTCGCGAGTCCCACTCCTGCATGCCATCGTCACTCGGGGATCTCCAACGTAATACTCTGAGACCGGGGACCTAACTCCTAGTCTCCTCACAAAACGTGCACTCCCCCAGCTCTCTTGATGGAAACGCCACCTTTCCGTTTGTCCTGGCCGAAAACCTTCGGGGCATCCGTGCTTCCTCTCTTCCTCTCGCATCCCACATCCAGCCCATCACAAGCCCCCTTGTCAGCCTGCAGGGGATCCGGACAGGCTTCGTCGGCTCCACTGCCCCCCTGCCCCCCCGGTCTGAGCTGCCATCATCCCTCCCCGTCCGGCACTGCGGGACTATCCCGGCGGCAGCTCCCCTGCACCCACCTGGCCCCGGCCCTTCCCCAGCCCCGTGCTTCCTCATATTCCATGTCCTTCTACCTTCCTCCTCCTCACTCCGTTCCATCCCCCTGGCCTCCTCCTTGCTGTCTCTACAGCAGGCTGACCTTGCGTTGTGCTGTTCTGCCTGCCTGGAATGGGATAGTCACGCAGCTCACCCTCTCAAGATTTTGCTCAACTGTCACCTTCTCAATGGAGCCAACTATGACTTGCACCCTGCCTTCCTCCCCGAGGAACCTCTGTACCCTATACCCATCCGCTGCTCTCCTAGAATACAACAGAATTTACGAGACTTCCCTATATTGTCTGTCTCCCACACTCAAATGCAAGTGGAGGGAGCAGAGTCACGTGTTTTCTTTTGCTTCTGTTTGGGGGGGATCGCTTAGCATTAGCTCACCGATGTGGTCCAAGTGCTCAGACCAGCACCGGCCCTACTGAATGAAAGTCACTCTATCTGACTGCCCTTTATGTGCCAGGCTTCGTTCCAGGTCTCAGTTTACAGAGACAAACTAGACTCACAAGATCTCTACTCCTGTGGACCTGGCATACTCATGGGCAGAAGCGGACAAATGAACAAACCAAAAAATGCAAGGCCATGGCAGTACTGGGCAGAGAATCAGACAGGTGCCATGACAGTGACTGGCTGTCAACACTGGGGAGTCATGAAAGGCTCTTCTGAGGCGGTGATATTTTATATCAAGACTTGGGGAAAAGAACACATTTGTCTTGTATTTAGTATATGCATTTTATGGTGCAATGATAAAAGCATTTTAAACTCTAGAAAAGCATATCCATTCCACCTAGGAAGGTGAGGAACGTTCTACAACAAATGGGTGCTGTGTGCTGGTGGATGGACTGCAGGGCCACAAAGGACAAGTTCAGCAAATGGGCAGAAAGATAGTCTGGAGGCTATAGGAAAGGGCAAGACAGCCCTACAGGGTTGCCCCAGAACTGTGTCTTGAACCGATGCCACTCCCTCCCAACCCCCAGGGGCTGACACAGCAGTGAAGGTACTGAGTGCTTGGTAAAAGCTTCACTGCTGATTTTAAAACAGAGGATAAATGATGCTTCCTGAGTAACTCCAACTTCAACAACTGAAATTTTAAGAGAAAATAGTGCCCAACTGTATTTTTTTTTATTAAAACAGTGACTCACTTGTTGTGAAATGAGGTTTAATTTTGCTGGTACTGGCAGAAATCTTCCTACTAAAGTTGTCATTGGTTTAGGGACATCTGTAAGGAAGACAATTAAAATTAATTGATAACATATATTGTTTATATCGTTCCTTTTCTACTAGCACATGGAAGAAAGTACAAAAATGATCATGTATCATGGATTTATCATGTGAAAAATCATTTAAACTTATCTTGATCCTATTTGTTTTTTTATTCTGTAAAACCTTTTGAGTCAACTTTTTTTTTTTTTTAACTTATTACACCCTTTTTCTTGGTCCTAAAGCTGCTTAACTTGTTTCCAGGGCTAGCCTACCATACTAAAAACAAAACGAAACAAAACTGTTGCTAGTGCCCAGGTTCCCAAACTGTGTGGCTATGTGCCAAGGAGCCTTCAGGTGCCACAGCACTCACCAGGGGGTCCCTGGATGTCACACTTTCGAGGAAAGCACAGCGACATCTGTTGGACACCACATGAACTACTTTCAATTTATGCGTATCCTTTTTTTCAAATGGTTAATAACTTGCTAGGATGTAAATACTTATTACGCTGTTTGGACCAAACTATTTAACTACTGGAACTGACTGGTATTCCTTTGGTCTAAGGGTGCTGTGGAAAACATTCCTGAGACACTAAAGGCCCTGCAAATCTCAGTGTTTATGAGTAGAGGCAGAGGGAGAAATGGGTCTTAGTGTCTTGAATCACCTACCAGCTGAACACAACTGCTGCTCCAGGATTATGCATCCTTTGAGTAATGTTACCTTGAGACTTTGTTAACAGGATGCATTTATCTTATGCTGGCATTTCAGATATATGTGGTGAGGGGGTTACGATTACATAACAAGGAAGTAGATTTGGAGAACGTTATATAAACCTTTTCCTTTTGTGGACCTAAAGGCATTAGAATTTGTCATGTTCCAGAAGGAAGGGAATTAGGAAAGAAGCCCTGCCTGCTTATGCAGAGGGTCGGATGCTGCTCTAACCTACAGGAAATGGAGCCAGAAGACCGTGGTAGGTACAGACAAAAGTTCTGAAGACAAAACTCCAACCCCAATTCTGTATCACAGAGAAGCAAAGGTCTTGAAGGTATTTTATCTGTCCCTAAATAAAGAGACTATCAGGATGGAATAGGAGTTATAATATTTCTTTACTCTGAAGTACCATTGAAATGGCATCTGTATTTAACATTGATTTAAATTATTGGCAAGTGCGGTTTGGGGAGGAACAAAGTCAGTAATATTGTGTCAGCTTTGTGTAGCAACAGATGGTAACTATTTTTATTGTGTTGATCAGTTCCAAATGTATACAAACTTCAAATCGCTGTGCCGTACAAATGAGATTACTATAACGGGGTAGGTTAATTATACCTAAACAACAAAAAAATAAAACAAATCATTGGCAAGGTCAGCAAAGCATCTGATAATTAAAATATTCTGATTAACTAAGATTTAGAATACCATGATTATGTATATAATCCACATAGAGATGCCTAGTTTTCAAGAATTAGGGTCTAACTTTTGTAAACACAATCCTAAAACTATGTCATTTATTCTTTCTTCAATCATTTATAAGTAATTTGAGGATAATTAAGTACTTATAGGTCATTTATTCTGCCAGTTTAAAGATGTTTCTGAGAGAACAGCAGAGAAAAATCAGCATTTGATATATTTCAAAACTCATGGTGATTAAAGCATAGTCATGGCTCTCACTGATTACACGAAAATGCTTCCATTAAAATGGATACGGTTTAAACCACATCTGAACTGTCAACCCCCTACCCCATCTGGGAAAGGCTCATGTTTCAACCCAGTCCCCTCTCGGCACACGCACTTGCTGGTAACGGCAATCACCTGTTAGGATCACGAGCTCTCTGCTAGCCCAAGTAGAGGATGACTGTCCAAGAACACAACGTACATAAATTGGCCTATAAAGGGTTTTGTTTCTATTCTTAGTTCACTCATAAGGGCTAACAGGTTTGCCAAGTTGTCTATTTAACAACCTAACTGCCTGTTTCACTTTTACTCTCTAGACAGAGCCAAACATAGCCACTTACCAACTTACATATGATATATGACAGAATTTTTTATTAATGTACTCTGTACCTGACTGTAGATAATTATTTTGGTCTTGATTCTGAGGAACCAAATGAAGTGCTTTTAGTGCCCTTGTGCCAGAATTGTCGGTACACAGCATTTGTGTGCCCCCTTTCAACTGACATATCACCTAAAATGAAAAACAATGATCAGGTTTCATTTTTAAAAGATATCCGGTAATATGAACCTAAATCAACTTAAATCTGAGAAAGTAACTTTAATCCAGATTTTAAGTTTTAATGGAAAATGGCAAGCTAAAGCTCGTCTTGATTTCTCACTCCACCATCACACGCTCCCTGGAGGTACCACAGGGCAAAAATCCCCCAGGAAGTGTTTTGTGAGATGTGCTCAGTGTGTGGAATGCAAGTCTTGCTCATGCCTTCCTCTACAGGTGTCGGCCCACGGAGGCTGAGGGTGAGGACTGGGTGACGATGCACCGAGCTTCCTTCCCCATTCTTATGCTCCACTGTCTGCGCGGATGGAGAGAGTGGTTACCTGCCCAGCCCCAGCCCCAATAGATCCAGTTAACCGTAAGAAAGACTTCATCCCCGACTCCATCTCTGGAGCTGATCACGTCCTTAGAATAGTCTTATATTTTATGAGTTATTCTTTCCTGCTATACACACATATTATTATTTTACACATTTTTTAATGCCCTTTTACTTTATTTCCTACAAGTACAGTTTAGAAAGGTTAATCCAAGAACTGGAAGATTCTAAGAAGCCATGTCAGTCTTCCTGGGCCTGACTGGCACTCTCAGACCATCTCGTTGGATTCTGACCATAAATGATTCCTCAGTGAGCCAGGTGAGTCCGTCAGTCAAAGACACAAGTCAAGCAAAGAATAGGTGGGAGCCCTCGCTGGGTGCAATCCCGTCCGAGGCAATGCAGCGTGAAAATGAAGGCAAGAAAAATCATGGCTTCTGCCCACCCACAGCTTCTAATTCTGACGGTAAAACCACAGATACCCAGAGAAGCTGTGGTTTCCGACTTTAGGTTGTCTTTGGGTTTCCCAGACAGGAAACTCCAAACAAGCACAAAGGATCCATGTTAGCAGAATAACACCTACAGAGCCTATGTTAACAAAGTGCTGATCACTGGGTCAAACCTTTATATCACCCTGACATTGGATAAAGGCCAGTATTCATGTTTGGTTGGAATTTTATTTGTATTCAGAGGAGAAAGTTATAGCCACACACACACACACACACACACACACACACAGAGGTGCACAAAACTGGGAGAAACAGTGGGTCCTCCTGGGCTCTGCTGTGCCCCCCCACCCCCTACCAGGAGCACGTGCACGCTACATTGTAGTCTGGGGTAACTGGAAGAGTTCTCCTCTTGATCACCCGGTCCAGACATCCGGGACAAGCTCTGCTCTCAGAACCCACGTGCACCTGAGCAGAACCGCAGACAGACAGACAGACAGGTACTGGTATATTCCATCGCTAAGCCAAACTTCATGATGAGCTCATTCTCAAGCTACTTCCTAGTTAGAGTTTGCGCCTTGGAGCTCAGGCCACCTTCTTGGAATAAAGAGCTACGAAGGAAAAGGCAGTCTCTGGTTCTTCAGACTCTTTGCTAGAGGAACAGTCGGGGCCTGGTTCTCTAGCTCCCCTCCTTCCCAGTCCTCATCACACTCTGACCTGGGGTCCCAGATGCACCACTCACAAACGGACCGTGTAACATCTCTCTTCGTATCCATGAAATGTAGATAAAAGTATGTCTAGGCTACAGCGTGGACAGGAGGATTAAATGAACCACACATGTTATGGACTATGTCATGCGAGTGTCACTTGGTATTATTAGGAATTTGGAGGCAGGCAGGAAGGGAAAAGGCCACAGAACCACAGCTCTCTCTACCCGCCCACCTGCCAAACCGCACAGCTCTGCAGGCTGCCCCAGCCCTGGGCCCACCCCCGGAGGGGTCTTGTGGTTACCCTCCTTAGCAAGGACAGTGGTGTCCTGATCTTTGTTTGGTTTGCTAAGACCCAGGAAATGGGAATCTCAGAAGTGAATGGAGCATTAGAAAGGCTCTAATTACATCCCTCTTTTGATAGATGAGGCAAACAAAAATGTGGACTTAACCAGTAAACAGAATGAAAAACAGTGACTGAAATAAATGATTCCTATTGAATTACCAATGATCAGAATCAAACATTTAAGATAATGTCATTTAAATACATTTTCTTTGGCATCATTACCATTGGGTTAAAGTCTTTCTTGTGAGAGCAGCCAGAGGCGTCCTCGGCTTCTTGTGATGAGGGGAACTTGCAACAGGATTCTGGACCGAGAGAGTTCTGAAAAGTTGCTTCCTCTGGATTGTTACTTATAATTGCACCACCTGCTTCCTTTATTTCCACCTAAAAAAAAACAATTGTTATTTTAGAAACCACACTGTGGACACTGGGTTTCACAGTTGCATACTATGGAAAATTCTATGTTTTTAAGGTAAAGAGCACCCTTACCTTTACTTCTTCTCTCCCTCACTATCATTCTCCCTATGGGGGGCAACAAGGAGGGGTGATAAGTCGTCTGATCAGCCTTGCTGGGGAGGAAGGACCCTGAGGACCAAACCATCTGCCCACAAAGTTGGCGGTGTGATTTCGATGTGGCGCTCACGTTGTTTCAAACACACGGCATAAGGAACGGAGAAGAGGCCCCAGCTGCCGGGGCCCCCGAGCTGCTCAACAGCCCCCCATTCCACAGGAGCTTGCAGCCTTGGGGGACCTTCCTTAAAACGGCCTCAAATGCTGGCCCTTTCTCTCCGTTCTTAGAGTGTGCCCATTAAGTTCTATGAGATGTTCCAGTTGATTTGGTTTTTACTCAAGAACCCTCCAACCCTTGCTGACGTAGCAGATGTAATATTGATCGTGTACTTACAGCAAAGCTCATAATTGCGTAACGAGTGGCAGGACGATAACTAATAAAGGCTGAGGGCAAGAGGAGCTGCCAACTTTGTCTCTAAGCCATTTCTGCTACAACTGCCAACTCAGTGACACACAGCAAAATCCCCAGAGAGGGCAAAGTGCCAGCGATACTACTGAAAACCAATGGAATTTAAAAACTAAAAAGACTCAGTCGTTAAAAAAATTACCATCAGATTTGAGCGTTCCAAAATCGTGAGGATTCTAACATTTGCTAAGAATGTGAAGAGGATTAGGATTGCATCGGCCATGCCCTCCTGAACCTCCATCTGCCCAGAGTGTCCACTGCAGACAGAGTACAGGGGAGCCTCCCCGAAGGCCAGGAGGCAGGTCCTACAGTCCTTCCAAGAGGGTGTTCTAGGGTAACATTCTGAAGCCTTCATATAAAAATCACAGCACAGATACCGATCTTTCTAAGTGTGGCTGTGGACGCAAACTTGGAGGTGTGGAAGGGTAAAATCAGCGACTCCCACGGGTAATAATTACTGGCAGGTTCCTGAGCACAGCAGACTAGCAGGAAGGTGTAAATCTTTAAAAACAGGAAGGCTTTGCTGTATTTCAAGTTATGGCTTTATTTTGATAATTCACATTTTACAGCAAGAGAAAATTTCAAACTTTCTTCTGCTCTCTGCTTTGAGGAACTCGCCAGGCAGGAGCCATCAGAGTTTAGATTTAATTTACCACCCTGTAGGGGCGCCTGGGTGGCACAGTCGTTAAGCGTCTGCCTTCGGCTCAGGGCGAGATCCCAGCGTTCTGGGATCGAGCCCCACATCAGGCTCCTCCACTGGGACCCTGCTTCTTCCTCTCCCACTCCCCCTGCTTGTGTTCCCTCTCTCGCTGGATGTCTCTCTCTGTCAAATAAATAAATAAATAAAATCTTTAAAAAATAAAATTTACCACCCTGTAATTACCAAGTACGTATCCAGTAAATATATCAGCTCCTTGGCCACAGGCAACTATGAGCTGAACTACTCACACTCAGCAAAGTCCCATTTTTACAGAAGAGATATAAACAAAGTTCAATGTAGGAATGAATTTCTAGAAAAAGGAAATTAGCAATTCATCCTCAATGTTTACTAAAAAATAATCCCATTCTGTTTAAACGATAAATATGTTCATGGTATATCGTTTTCATTTTACTAGTTAACCAGGCAATTGGGGAAAAAAAATTTTAAAGCAAAGAAATAGCATCCAAATAGCCTCTCCTTTGTCAAACCCACATTTTGTTGAAATTGGATTACATTAAAAGGCATAAATCTTATGATTTTCACATGAGCTAGTTCTGTTCCTGTTCTGGTGAATTCTCACTGAATCCACTTTGCACAGGAAGGCAGCCGTACCAGAGGCCCAACAGGCAAAAGGTGCCAGGAACCCAAGTTCGGCCTGGAAGCAAAATGGAGTGGCTGACATTTCAAACCATCTGAAGAAGATTCAAGGAAGACCTCTACCGTGGGTGAAGGCTGGTAGGACTGGGTGCGCTCTAGGGTCCTCTGTGTAAGCCAAGGGGGTGGTGGAGGCCCAGCCTCTCCTCCCCATCTTTCCTTTACACTAAGGAGCAGTGATTGCACTGAAGGAAAACCAGAAAGGCAGAAATCCAAGCTGCTGAAGCTATGGCTCATGACACATGAAGTCAGGCGACAGTCATCCCAACACCAACTCCAAAGTGCTCCACGGAGGCTTGACTTGTAACTTACTACAGTGATTTAATGGCTGAGTAATCTAGTTTTTCAAACTACATCCTCTTAGGGGGCCAGTACCCATTTCCTTGGGATCCTTCGTTTCCTTTAAAAAACTGATTTGTTTAGTTTCAGCAAAAACAAAGCAGAAAATCACCAGTGGTGATAGCAAAAGAGGGTACTTAGTGAAGAATCAGCAGGAATTTATGTAGACTGCGATTTATATTACATATGCTTGAGGAACAATCCCTTATTAGCAGAGAGAAGCTCTCACATTGCATTTTTTCCCCAGACATAGTGCCTCTAACATAAATGGGGCTTCTTTCCTAAAGCCAGTGAGTGAGAGCCACAGGGCCGAGGGCCGCACACTGCCTAGCTGTTTCCCTCTTCTGCTGTGTGCTCTCTGCAGCCTTAGGCCACTTAGAACCAGCCCCGCAGGACCTAATTCTGCAGGGAGAATGGCCTGGCTGGGTAGGCACAAGGCTTCCAAAGGGAGGTGCTCATTTGGAACGAGTGAATCCAACCCGGGCTGCTACCGATGCAGGGAAAAGGCTTGGGAGGGAAACCTTGGCCCGAGCCAGTGGTCTCACTTCTCTATTTGGGACGAGGAGATAGAAGTCCCGAGCCAGTTTCCCGCATGGATCTTACTGGAATCACCCGGACACCGGGGTGGGCGGCTCCTTCCCTGGCCCAGGCGCCCAGGGGCACGACAGCAGGACTCCGGTGCGGGGCCAGCAGGGAGGACAGGAAGTGCACGTTGTAGGCCTGCGGCTGCGGGGCCACAGGCTGCGTGGCCTCCAGGGGGCTGAGCTCGGGGAGACTCGGGTACTCCGGGAGCATCTCCTCCTTGTCGTTGTCGTCCACCACGAGCTCCACTTTGACTTGACTCTCACAGTCCACGTGAAGCGGGGGGTTGAACGCGTGCAAGAAGGGCTCCTTGGGGTCCGCGGAGCTCAGATACGCGTCTTTAAACACGTGGAACTCATCCTCCTCGTGCTTCACCACCACCGGGGGTTTCAGGGTAAGGTTTTCAGAAGCAAACGGACTCTCTGCACTGAAAAGGTCTGTCACGATTTCCTCCTCCGTACTGGACATCCCGCCAAGCAGAGGGCCCTTTTCCATGTCCACTGAGGGGACCTCGGGCCGGGCATCGCCACGCACCCCTCGCCACGCAGATTCCGGCCGGGAGCCGAGCACCTGCAAGGACGCAGCCAGGTGAGGCGGGCACCGCCCGGTCCAGCCCGGGCTCCCCAAGGGGTCCCTCCGCGCCCGAGGGCCTGACCGGGATGGGGGCTCCCTCCGCGCCCCAGGGCCTGAGCGGGGAGGGGGTCCCTCCGCCCCCGAGGTGTTGACCAGGAATGCGGGGTCCCTCCGCGCCCAAGAGGCTGACGGGGGGGGGGGGGGGTTCCTCCGCGCTCGAGGGCCTGACCGAGGAGGGGGTCCCTCCGCACCCGAGGGCGTGACCGGGGTGGGGGCTCCCTCCGCTCCCGAGGGCGTGACCGGGGTGGGGGCTCCCTCCGCGCCCCAGGGCCTGACCGGGGAGGGGGTCCCTCCGCGCCCCAGGGCGTGACAAGGGAGGGGGTCCCTCCGTTCCCGAGGGCCTGACCGAGGGACCCACTGTCTCCCTCCCCACCTGCAGACCCCTAGGCCGGGCCGGGGGACCGCGGGCAGACCCGACGGCGGCCGGAGGGGCACGGGGTCAGGCCTCCTCCGGGGGACACACCTGGGGCCGCCGCGGCTGGCTGCCGGGGGCGCCGAGTGAGGATGCCGAGCTGGGCGAGGTGAGCCGACCCCTCACGTGCCCGCGGCTGTTGGCGGTTAGGGGCGGGGCT